>NC_060157.1:32063969-32081208 GCF_021292245.1 Micropterus dolomieu | reverse complement strand
CACAGGGACCACAGGTCTGAATGTCTACAGAGACCACAGGGACCACAGGTCTGAATGTCTACAGAGACCACAGGGACCACAGGTCTGAATGTCTACAGCGACCACAGGGACCACAGGTCTGAATGTCTACAGCGACCACAGGGACCACAGGTCTGAATGTCCACAGCGACCACAGGTCTGAATGTCTACAGAGACCACAGGGACCACAGGTCTGAATGTCTACAGAGACCACAGGGACCACAGGTCTGAATGTCTACAGCGACCACAGGGACCACAGGTCTGAATATCTACAGGGACCACAGGTCTGAATGTCTACAGCGACCACAGGTCTGAATGTCTACAGAGACCACAGGTCTGAATGTCTACAGCGACCACAGGTCTGAATGTCTACAGCGACCACAGGGACCACAGGTCTGAATATCTACAGGGACCAAAGAACAAAAGTTCTTTTCTGTTGTTGCATTCAGACTGCTATGGATCTAAAGCAGTGTGATGCAGTGTGTACAACCCATACAGACCAGGACCTGGGTCAAAGTGAGTCCCGATGTGTTGATTCTGTCAGTGTGCCTGTTTTCTCCTAGTGTTCGACTGTGAGTCAGTGCACAGTGACGTCGCGGCTTTCAGCCACATCTCATGGTTGCTTGAGTATGTGTGGAACCCTGTCCTCCAGCTGTCCACTGAGGACAGACCATGAGCTGCAGCTGAAAGTGACCTTGAGGTGAGATTATTTTGTCAAACTAGTCAAAGCAAACTGAAAGAGAACATCAGCAGAACCTTTCCAGACAGAGCTCTTGTGTTCCCGCCTGGTCTCTGCTTTGTGCTGATACATTAGATAGATGGTGAACCTGGTGTGAGACTGAGACTAGAAGAGCCCAGATGCCACTTACACTGGGACCTGGTCAGGACGGAGAAGGGGGGCGTGCAGGGGATGACCTCCAGAGCCCCCATGGTCTCTAAGATGCTGCTCTGCAGGCCACACAGCACCAGCACCACGATGACGCAGACGAACTTGGCCCTCAGTCCATATCCGGGTAGAGCCCTCTTAGTGGCTTTGTAGAACAGCAGGTGGCCGTAGAAGGACACGAAGGTGGACACACCGATGATAGCGTTCACGTACAGGTTAGGGTTCACTGAATCCACCTGGAGAACAACAAGATGGCCATCAGTGATGTTATCCTTCAGCTCATGCAGGGCTGCTTGGAGGACGACCTGTGGACTTTAGACAGGGGTAGGTATCAGCCTCTCCTGGAGCACTTCATGGGAAGTGACAGAAACAGATGTGTCCCATACTGCTAACCCTCCTGATTTTCAGACTCCTGTTTGTCTTTGTCTCTCCCAGTTCCTCCTGATTTAGGACAAATGTTCATTATTTCACTGCCTTCATTACAGTTTCTGGACAGCGAGTAGGAACCCAACAGCTCTCTGTACTGTCTCAGCCCAGACAGGTAGCACACATGTGACGATGGTCACATGAACTCTGACCATCATTTCAAACAGTCCGACCTGGATCTGATTTGGACCACATATGACAGTGGCTCAGATCCGAAGTGGAACAGATCAGAGTCTGTGTGACCTGTTAAAAACACATCAGATCTGAGTCACTTTAGCTGCAGTCTGAATGCAGCCAGATGAGCATGCCTTTAGTTATGAGACGTCGTATTTGTTAGTTCCCATCTGAACAACAAAGACTTGCAACACTGTCAGTGAAGGACAAAGCTGGTTGTTTATGAAGACGCATCGTCTCTCCACACGGCTTTAAACACTCTCACAAGTTTAGAGCAGACGTTTGGTTCCTCTCTGACATAGTTCTAATACAGACTCAGTTAAACATCTGATGTTTAAAACCCTGATGGGAACACATGAAATAAGACCCCTCTTCCCTATAAAATACATCAGACAGGTGGAGATGTGAACAAAGACCCACATCACCGTAGTCGTACTGTTCATCCGTCCACAGAACCAGGGTGACAAAGAAGAGGACGCTGCGGACAACAGAGAGCTGCAGCACAGCCGCCATCATCCAGCCCCGGCTGCTGCTGCAGAAGAAGAAGAAGAAGAAGTGAGCTCCGCACATCATCTCTGACTTTAGTGACTCTACAGGTGGAGTGTCTCCCACTTGTGTGTGCGTACCTGTTGATGGCCACCAGAGGGAGACAGCAGCAGCAGCAGCAGGGGAAAGGATCTGGAGATACCTGCTGTCCAGACAAGGCAGCCAACATACGAGCTTTCCCTCCAAAGAAGTCAGTGATCAGACCCATGAACTTCAGCAGGGTGATGGAGTGATACCTGCGCGCGCACACACACACACACACACGGTCAGACGAGGCGGCGTGCAGCTGTGTGACTGCAGGTTATCCAGAACAGGCTGACTCACAGTGAAGCGATGAAATTACAGAGCGAGGACGAACGCGGCACATACAGCGCTATGAGGGAGGTGAAGATGAAGACCTGGGCAGAGACAACATTCACAGAGTGAGACACGAGCAGAGCTCATCGGACCAGAACAACAGATTTCAGCAGGAGGAGGAGGCTGACGTTACCGGGTACATTCCTAATATCCACAGGTAGAGGCGCCGGCGTCTGGACGAGGGGCTGTGGCGCAGAAGGAAGCCCACCTCTTCCAGGAACACGCCCAGCAAAATGAGTGCCAGACCGGCCGGGATGAGGAAGAGCCACAGCTCGTCTTTAATGGCTGTAAACACACACACAACCAAGAGTTTCCCGTTGGGCCGCTGCACAGCTGGGGTGATAAACCACAGAGTATAACAATACAAACAAAAACTGCAGTTTTTGACACACATCAATCAGACACTCCACATCAGAACATGATGAAACGGTTCAGACCAAACCCTGACCCAGTTATTTGTGCTTCAAAGATCATACATTAAAACCTGGAACACAGAGGTAGTGCTGAAAAGCTGGAGGGAGAGGCTCGAGGCAGGTGCAACAAAGTGCTTTTGGTTCTGCTGCTTCATCCGTTACATCAGTCCCTAACAGCTCCACAGGGTTGATCCCTGATGTTAATATGATGGTTTCCTGTTTGTGGTTTGATTAGCGTAGAGGCTAACCACAAGTCAGATCTGTTTCTGGGTTAATGAAACAAAAACTACTGAACCTGCTGTAGCTGCTGAATTGATTCTGTTACTGCTGCCTGATGGTAAAGTAGAACTACTAGGACCAGTATACTAATAAAGGTATGTTATTAGTCTAATGTGGATGACAGAGGCTGTAGACTGCTCCTAGCATTTGATGTATTTATTGAAGGGCTCAGCTGAGGTACTGCTATGTTGTTTTTAGTTTGTATTTTAACAGCTCCTTTCTTGATGTGCAGTTCTCCAGTAATGCCCAGTAAGAATGCAGGAACAAAGGTCTGTATAGACAAACGCTGTGTCCAGAGAGCGGGCTCACCAGTCAGCCTCTGTTTTGTTCTGTGGACTGAAGAGCTGGACTGATTTAACAATGACTTCCTTCGTGTGTCATTTGCTCCAGCAGCTTCTCCCGTGTTCATTACAATGTTTCACATTATTTCAGGAGGGTTCGAGCTGATACAACTCGTGTTTAACATTTCCTGTTAAAAAGATGTTTGGGGATGTTTTCTCCTTCTTGTTTAAGGTAATAAAACACTGCAGGTGTAGTTTCCTGGTGTTTTTCCTCCACAGTCCTGAATGTGTCCTAATACAGATGTCCTCCAGTGTAAATCACTATTTCTGTAATTACTTTCCAAATGTTTTCCAGTATTTTCTGATGTTTTTTTCAGAAGAAAGAGGCTGTGACAGGTTTCTAAACTTACTTACTATCATTATTTATTAAGGTCTGCCTCCTGTACACTTTCAGACCTGAATACAAAGACTACAAAACAAACTGCACAGCCTATATCAGCATGTTCCTTTAGTTACCTGGTCTCAGGTGTTTATCCTTCTGGGACCTGAACCCACAGCCCAGCAGAGCTGGACTGACAGAACGTTACTCACCGCTGAAGATCTGTGATGACAGAGGGATCTCAGGCCCGATCCAGCTACAGTTGGCCCCTCTTCCCATTCTCGCCTCTCCTTCCACCTGTCTCACAACAAACACAGGTAACAGCTGTCGGCCCGTTAGTCAGCTACAAACACCTGCTTTCATTAACGCCACAGCAGCAAACACACCTGGCTCCCCCACACCTCTGTCTGTGGAATCCGCGTGGACCTGAACACTTCCTGTCTGACTGGAAACATTAATGATTGACTAGATCCAGGTAGGAGGACAGGTGGGGGTCCAAGTCCATCCTGCCAGAGGTTTACTTATCTCTGCTAGGAGCGAACATACGTGCTGCCATCACAACTGTAGTACACAGTAGTACTACACAGTACACAGTAGGTTCTACTTTCTGTGGTTCTGTTTTAATGTTTCACCCTGTTCAATCTGAAGGAATTCTTTTTCTTTCTTTCTGCTAATGAGACACTAAACGAAAACTCACCAAACTTTGGACAAAATTTAAATCCCATGAAAATCTCCATGTCCTGTGTTTTCGTGCATGGGCGTGGCAAAATGGCTCGTTAGCGCCCCCTACAGAGCAGCCACGTTTCTCCGAAATTTACAAAATCTTTGTGGAAGATGTATCATGTCCACACCTACAAGAAGCTTCTGGGAGCAATGCCCTACAGCCAACAGGAAGTCGGCCATGTTGGATTTAATGGTCATTTTTTGTGATTTACAGGTTCCATCAGGTTCAGTTCACCTGTAAGGTTTCATCAAACTTCACAACGTGCCATGGCGTTGAAAATCGATGATTCGCCATGAAAAAGGAAGTTGTTATAACGTCAGTGTACATGCTCAGATCTGTACCTAACTTTACATGTTTGTCCTGCCCTGAACACATCTACATTACATTTACTGATTTGGCAGATGCTTTTATCCAAAATGACTTATATTAGAGGAACAACATACAAACATCAACAAAGCATCAATACAGCAAGAGATCATAGCGCCACCTACTGGCAACAGGAAGTGAGCCCTTTCTGTGCCAAAAATCTTTTGATGTACACATTTTCACAGCACGGTCCACACTTCATGTACTGATACATAACATTTAATTAGCAGTTTTCTAGCGATAATTCCATAATGATCACTGCCTCCCTCTCTGCAGCCTCGTCACGCTGTCAGCCTCCTAATGATCACAGACAGCAGCTCGGTGACATAGAAACATTTAATAGGAAAAGTAAAAAAGAGGGAACACCTGAACCATCACAGTAAAAACTCTCATCACATACTGAAACGTTTCCAGACTTTAACACCAAAAGAACCAGTTCTGACCAAAGTGAGTAAGTGAACAAGATGTTAGTGTGCTGGGAGCTCTGACGTTTTGTTCTCAGTCCAGTCAGACTCAAACCTTCCAGATGAATCAGAGACCGTCTGCCATCAGGTCTGTCATCTCCATCTTCACACCTAGCTCGCCCCCCCTCCCCATCAGGTACCCCGTCCTCACGCTGCACCTCCAGGTTTCTGCCGTCTGCGTCACTGAATCAGCCGGTAGAAGACCCAGCTGGCAAACACGATCCAGTGGCTGGCCCAGTTCAGTTCAGACCACCTCTGGATGGTGTGGACGGCTGCGTAACCCTGCAGACCAGAACACATGCAGAGAGAAGAAGTCAGTCTGTGCAGGTCTATGCAGGACTGGGCCATGTGGACTCAGGGCGCTCTTACCTCTTCTACTTCCTGTTCGTCGACCCCAGGATCAAACATAGAGCCCAGGTAGGTGAGGTGGAAAATGGCCAGGAAGCTGAAGACCAGGTTCAGCAACATTACCCAGTATTTCTGCAGACCAGGACAGAAGGACAGACGGCGACCCCTTCATTAAGAAGCTTTAGCCTGGACCTCGTTCTGTTTCTGTCTCCGAGACAGAAGGACAGACATCTCTGTGCAGACTACATCATGAGGGTCGAGGAAATAACTCCTCCCTCCTGACACTCCTGTATGTGTACCTCGATGTGTAGAGCTGTACCTTCTTGTGCTGATGGCTGCAGTCTGAGCTGCAGGGTCTGGACAGGATGCAGGCACTGAAGATGGATGCGAGCTTCTTTCTCAGAACTGAGGACGAGCAAACAGCAGCAGGGACCATTAATTAACACAGTCCACGATCACCGATTCACAGCGGTACAAAGCAGGTTTGGGTCAGTTTCTGGTTTTGCCAGTTCGGTCCAGTGTACAAGCTTAAACGGTTTGATTTTATAAAGCCAGCTGATTTGTCATTATAAGATGTTGTTCTCAGCAGCGTTGAGCCTTCAATGACGTCCAGCCCACGGGACAAGAACTCAAACACAACAGAGAAGCCGGACTCCCTCACAGATGCTTAAAGCTAGAAATCAGCATGTTCTGAAGACAGCATTACTTAAACTACTCAGTCCGGCACTAGTCATGATGGGAAATGTTGGCTGTTGCTGACACTCTCAGCACTCTTTCTTGACCCCACGTCAATCAGGTTACATAAACTGCCTTCTTCCACATGAAGAACATGGCTGCCCTCCAGCCCTCGCTGTCCTTTACTGCTGCAGAAACTCACCCACGCCCTCATCTCTTCCAGACTACTGCAGCAGCGTCCTCTATTGTTCACAGACCAAAAATAAACTTCAGTCCATCCAGAACTCTGCTGCCAGCATGCTCACCTCCCCCTGTCTCAGAGACCACCCCAGTCCTTCACAACCTCCAGAGGCTTCTTGTTAAATTCAGAATCCACTTTAAACTCCCTGCCTCTCCTCGCCACACCTCTACACGTCGCCTTTTCCTGTTCCCATTTCCCAGGCAACCTTCTTCCCTTCTTTTGTTTAACCAATTACTTTCAATCTGTAAAGCGTCTGAGTATTTAGAAAAGCGCTATTTACAGTCCCCTCCAAAAGTATTGGAATGGTAAGGCAAATGGCAAGACATTTGGGTTTAAGATCAAAAGATGAGACAAGAGTTCAGAATTTCAGCTCTCATTTCCTGGTATTCACATCTAGATGTGTTAAACAACTCAGGACTGACCACCCTTTGTTTGAACCCACCCATTTTTCAAGTGAGCGAAACTATTGGAACGTGTGACTGCTAGATGTTTCTTGTTGCCCAGGTGTTGCCTTTTAGGTTGATTGTCCACACATTAAATAGCTCTGCATGACTAGTCTAAGTTTTCATCCTTGGTTCAAACCTATAAAGACTGCATTTCCTGTTAAAGAGGATAAACCAACATGAAGACCAGAGAGCTGTCTGTGGGAGAAAAGCAAGCCACTGTCAAGCTGAGAAAAGAAGGAAAATCGACCAGAGCCATTGGACAAACATTGGGCACAACAATGTGGAACGTCCTGAAAAAGAAAGAAACTGCTGGTGTACTGAGCAACAGACGTCCAACAGGTCGGCCAAGGAAAACAACAGTAGCTGATGACAGAAATATGGTGAGAGCTGTGAAGAAAACCCTAAAACATCAGTAAGTGACATCACCAACGACATCCACAGTGCAGGGTGAAGGTATCACAATCCACTGTTGGAAGAAGTTGGAAGAAATCTAGAGGCCACACCACAAGATGCAAACCACTCATCAGCAGCAAGAATCGGAAGGCCAGAGTGAAATTTGCAAAGAAGTACAGAGATGAGCTGCAAAAGTTCTGGAACAGAATCCTATGGACTGATGAGACCAAGATTAATCTCTAGCAAAGTGATGGAAAGGCCAAAGTGTGGAGAAAGAAAGGAACTGCTGATGATCCGAAGCATACAAGCTCATGTGTGAAGCATGCTGGAGGTAATGTCATGGCTTGGGCGAGCATGGCTTCTTCTGGAACAGGCTCATTAATATTTATTGATGATGGAACTGATGATGGTAGCAGCAGAATGATTTTAGAAGTGGACAGAAACATTTTGTCTGCCAATTTACGGAGAAAAGCATTGAAACTAATGGGAAGGACGTTTATCCTGCAGCAGGACAATGAGCCAAAGCACACTGCCAACAAAACAAAGGACTTCATCAGGGAAAAAGTGGAAGGTTTTAGACTGGCCAAGTCAATCAGCTGACATTAACCCAATAGAGCATGCATTTCACCTCCTTAAGAGGAGACTGAAGGGAGAAACACCCCGAAACAAACAGAAAGTGAAAGAAGCTGCGGTAAAAGCCTGGAATAGCATCACAAATGAAGAATGCAACAGTTTGGTGATGTCGATGGGTCGCAGGCTTGAGGCAGTTATTGCAAGCAAGGGTTCTGCCACCAAATATGAAATGTTATTTACTTTAAGATTATTTGTTCCATTACTTTTGCTCACTTGAAAAATGGGTGAGTTCAAACAAACGGTGGTTTGTCCTGAGTTGTTTAACACATCTAGATGTGAATACCAGGAAATAAAAGCTGACATTCTGAACTCTTGTCTCATCTTTTGATCTTAAACCCAAATGTCTTCAGTGAACAACAAAAACAAAGGAATTTGCCTGACCGTTCCAATACTTTTGGAGGCGACTGTAAATCTAATCTATTATTATTATCATCAGCAGCACTGTCTGCAGCAGAGGTGGCGTGGAGCTAAACTGCTAGCTAAGCTGTGAAATGATGCTGGAAACTTAAAGACACCTAGTATTGAAGTTCTGTATTACCAGTCCGGTCTTGGGCTTAACATTGAACTGGTTTGAAAAGGTTTACACTGGACCAGCCCTGGGAAAAAGTACACAAATACTCGTGTGTACAAGCAGAATTGTTCTTCATACCGTGCTCAACGTATGTGATGAAGCCCAGTGAGAGCAGAACCGCTCCCAGGTGAAAGCTCAGACCCTGAAGAAGACAACCAACACGTTAAGAGACAGTCAGCCAATCAGCATCCTCTCTCTCTCTCTCTCTGTGTGAAACACAAGCAGGTTATCAGAAGGGTTAGGGTTAGAATCAGTGTGTTGATCTCTTTCCTCCTCCTGGTGTTTACTCTGTGTCTGCTTTTCTTTTCAACTTCTCTTTCTTCAGCCACTGATTCGACTACTACTGAATGGACACTCTGCAGCCAATCAGAGTCGAGTATTCACCCAGACTGCAGTGTGACTATATGAACTTTCTGCTTCATGTTTTTACAGCAGCAGAAAAGGAAAAGCAGAAACTACGTGTCTGTAACTTGATTCCAGCTGTCGTTGACTATGAAACGAGTTAGCTTAGCCCTGGTCACGCCAAACTCTATTCAGAAAACAAGCATTTTAAAAGATGTTTGCTTTTGACAAATCATGAAGTCATATTTTTAACACATCAGCATCATGAGGTCATCATTTCAGCATCAGTTTGATCCGTTTATTCCAAATAAATCACAGCAAAATGTTTATGTTCGGTTCATACCGCTGCAGGAAACCAGATTAAGGGCCAATATTTGCAGGTTGTGTCTCTCACATGACGTCAGTGTAGTAATTCATGATATACATTATATGCAGTACTACATGCTCTGTACTACCCACAGTGTGTGTACTCACGTGCAGTAATGCGCTGGCTGTGTACGTCACCAGGATGGCTGGAAAGGTCCCCAGTTTCATGGCATTTCTAAAGACGTCTGAGGGACATGGAAGACGGAGCTCAGTAACCATGGCAACACAGAAATACAGGTTTACTGTAAAACTGATGAATGAGGTGAACGACCTAGAACTATCGATTATGTTCTCGATTATTGATTCAGTCAAAAAAGTCAAATAACAAAAAAGGCCTGAAAAAGGCCTTTCATCTTGTCTTCAATGTGTTCAGTCTAAAAAGATATTAACTTTGGCTGGAAGCTGGAAGCAGCTGAGGCTTCAAGAGCCTGAGACTACTGACTGATCGATTGATCTTTTGCTGATGGACAAAGCGTCCCCGGCAGCAGGTTGATCTGTGCTGGAGCGAGGACCAGACAGACAGGAGGACTTACAGGTCTTCAGCCATCGGGACATGGGGATGTTCCAGGACGTCACCACCAGAACCATGGAGCGAGGACACTCCACACTGAGAGGCTTCACCACACTCAGGTCCCTGAGGGCCAAGGGACAGGGGTCAGGACAGGGGACAGAACATACAGACACAGGATGTCCTGTGTGTTCAGACTCACCACCTGACGTGGTCCTTGTCCTCGGAGCAGCCGGCTCCAGCCAGCATGCTGCTTCCTTCACTAAGGTGACCCACAAAGTAGTTACTGAAGTGGAAGGAGGCTGCGTTCTCATAGGCCTGCAGCCACCTGGGAACCACACACACACTTTAACACCTTCATCACGTCCACCTGAACCTGTCCTAAAGAAACCTATAACCTCCTAAACCAAAGTGTTAAAGGGAAACACAGGAAGTCCACATGGGGACTTCAGTCTGCTGATCACGTGACACAAGGGCCCGGTGCTTCTGCAGGTTTCTGCAGTTCTGTCAGTCTGTCTGTTAGTGTTTTTGTTGAGTTTAGAAACACAGCAGCACCTGAACGCCCCTCCGGGTTGAGAACCACTGATCTAAAGCCAACTGGTGCAGGTTTATTCTGCTGCGTCAGCTGCTGAGCACATGTCATAGCCTCATGGCGAAGTTAACACAGACCTGAAACCTCCCTGAACCCCCTGCAGCAGGTTTGGGCCCCGGGCCCTGAGGGAGCCCTACCTCTGAGTGACGGTGTTTCCCTGGATGGGGATGAACAGTGTGAAGAGGTACGGGGCGATGCAGGTGGAGACCAGCAAGCAGACCTGGCTCTTCAGGAGGCAGAGGGAGGAGCTCCTCAGCCACGCCCAGCTCTGAGGAACAAACCGCCATGTCACCACCACAGAGCTGGACACCAAGACCAGCAGGAAACACCAGATACTCACCAGCTTCCTGCCTTCAACGGCGCTCTGATACGTGGAGAAGCTGATCCAGGGGCCAAAGACCACGGTGCCCACAAAGAGGACGTACCCCAGGAACTCAGCCAAGGAGGGCAGGTGGGCCACGGCTCCTCTGTCCAGGTCAAACCCCAGAGAGATGGCCTTCATGGCCACCACCATCTGAGAGCCTGACACACACACACACACACACACACACACACACACACACACACACACACACACACAAACCATCTTCATCACTGAGTACCTGTACATAATAATAGTGTATAAAATACTCATTTGTTCCAGCAGCCTTTGGTTCATCTCACTGCTCTTTCTGTCTACTGATGTTGTTTTGTAGTTTGTGTTCTTGTTGTCCTGTTTGTTTATTCTGTGTGTGAACACTGAGAGTAAAGTCAAACCTGAGTTACGTCCCTCAGATGTGAACACAAACTTGCTGATTAAAGGGACCTGGATCACAAGCGTTCATTCTGATGTTTGGTTCAGGTGAAACAACATCAGCTTTATTACATGTATTTATTTTTATTAAAGGGGAACTTTCCTCATTCCTTCCTTTCTGATTCCGATTCCTTTAATGTCTTCTGTGTTTTTTGAGTCTGAGAAAACTAATCTCAGATTGAACAGATATGTTTACAGAAAGTCTGCATTCATATCAGACACTACAACTATACTTTAAATACTTACACCTAGTTTCAAGGTACCATTTTCATTCAATCTCAGATTAATAACACATGAAGTACTAGAACACTGTGTACAGTGTAGGGCTGGACAATAGGGCCAAAAATGCTACCAGGATAAAAAGTTTCATATCTTTCGATATCGATGATTATCACGATAAGTATCAAATCTTTATTTAGTTTAAAGGCTGACTTTTGGCTCCTGAGTGAAAGTTGAAGAAACCTGGTGGTTATTTGTGGTTAAAACTCTTCTTTCTGGTCAACCCTTGAGGCCAAACAGTGGATCACTTCACAAATCTGAGGCAGAATGTTCAAAACATGATAAAATCTTTGTCAACTAATAGTTAAAAAAAAAAAAGTAAAATCTTTTTTCACTCCTTTTCCTCGACAAAATAAAAATCTTAATAAAAGGTCCTTATTCATGTACGATTCAAGTGAATAAAATGAGACATTTATTGAATATTTATAAAACATTTATTATACTGTTATTAAAAAATATTATATTGCGATAATTATTGTTATGGTTTTATTGTCCAGCCCTAGTACAGCGGCTCACATGCTGTTGTTGAATCTTCCTGACCCTAAACCTTGTCCCTGTGTGGACTTTCTTCTGTTTTGTATGACCCTTGTTGCTGTCATTATTTTATCACTTTTTGTTATCATTTGTTTCAGCTCAGAACACTGAGAATGTTTTAGAGAAGCCTTGTGAAATATAATTAAATGCACAGTTGTGGAAACCGTCTAACATGCTCTCCACACCCCGTGCTGTGAACTGTCACCACTTCATTTTCACCATCGAACAGAGAAGCTGAGTCTCTCAGAACAACAACACTCTCAGAACCTCCTCTTCAGACCAGCGGCGCAGTTTTCACCTCTGATTCTGTTCCAGGTCGCCGTGTCGATTAGATGCAGCTCTCTGAAAGAAACATGAGAAAACAAGAATTCACTTAACAAATGAATTAATTTACACTGAATGACAAGGACGGTCTGACTCCAACACAAACAAACAAACAAACACGTCCCTGTGTGGTGCCACCACACCAACAGGAACCAGTTTCCTCACCCGGTGAGGAGGTAGACGAGGATGACCATGGAGAGGAAGAGGCCCCTGCTGCTGAAGTGTCGGCCTAGCAGCAGGACAAGGTAACAGAGCGCGCTCAGTAGCAGCACCCACAGCATGTGCAGCTCAAAGAACAGGAAGAGGGCGTACGTCCCCGCCAGCAGCGACACCACATGCTTCAGCGTGTCCACGCCCTCTGAAACAGCAAGACATTGATCAATCATAGGGCTCCTGGTTTCTGATCAGGTGTGATCAGAAACCAGTAGCCCTAACCCAGGAACCCGTGTTCCACCTCCTGCTGATCGGCTCACCCAGCCTGAAGCAGAGTCTGCAGACCAGGCAGAGCAGCAGCAGCTTCCAGACCTGCTGCAGGCCCTGCTGGACCGTGCTGAGCCCACAGGTCTCTGCCAGCTGCTGCAGGACCAGGAGCTGGAGGGCCACATCCATCCTGCAGATGCGCACACACACATTACAACTTTAATCAATGAGATTATGATCATCTTCTCCAGAACTACAGCGAAATCGAGCTTTATGGGATTAATGTGATCAAGTTCAATAAAACAGATCTTCAGATCAGGACTGCAGCTAACAATCACTTTCATTATTGATTAATGTGTTGAGATTAACGTTAGCTTTATTTATACAGGTCAAAAAATTAACTTTATTTACCTAAAGCCCTAAAAATATGATCAATAAGGTGTAAACACATGCCGATCACAGGTGACTCCCAAACATGTAAAGACCTGCTGATATCAGCTATTGATGAGAAGCACAAACCTTCAGCCAGGTGTTCCTAATAATCTGGACAAATCGACACCGTCTCAGTCACTGAGCAAACTTTAACTCAGCTACCACGTAACGTCACGTCAAGCCTGCTGACGTCACCGTGTTAACCAGTCGTGTTGAGCGTGAAGTTCACCTGTTGTAAGCGTCAGCTAGCTGTGAAGCTAACCCTGTGAAGAGGAGCAGGTCCGGACCGGATCAGAACCTCAGAACCACCAACAGAACCTGGCTGCAGGATACCGACAACTACCGCTCCTCCTTCTTCTTCTATGCTTTCTGCTCCCCTCTTTTTCTTTTTCTTCTTCTTCTTCTTCACCGAGTTTATTGTTACCGCCACCAACTGGACGGAAGTATTCAGCAGCACCGGAAGCTGCACGACGCTGAAGTTAGCTTCCGATTCGGCAGTTTAGGGGAAAGTTAAGTGAAAGTTAATAGAGGCTAAAGTTTCAATCAAACATAGTTGGGTAGTTGACAAATAGGCAGTAAAAAACTTTACAAAAATACTTTCTTGTAAAACACCATTTTTAAAGAAAAAACATATATTTCTGTTGTGTAAAATCTGATATTTTAAGAAAATATAAGGGGTCACTAATTTAGTTCATTCTTTCCCTGTTTGTTTGGTTTTTTTTAACATTTTAGCTGAACTGCACTGTAAATGTGTCCTATGGTGTGACATAACAAAATTAAGAAAAAAAAGTCTTATACAAATATATACAAACAAACATGAAAGAGATTTATCTTAATTGTAAGACACTTTTTTTTCATATACTGTTATTTATTGGATTTGCATGCAATGTTTGAATAAAAGTGAGTTAGACTTTGATGTCATCTTTTCAAAACTGTTGAAAGTAAAAAAAAAAAATACAAATTTATGATGCGTAATGACTCTCCCCTAATGAAGTACTGAACTGTTTTTACTAAAGATAATTTGAGATAAACGCACATTTTTGGCTCTTTTATGTATTTATGACAATAATGGTAGTTATTGCATTGTCCTCTTGGTGTGACAGTCACAGGTGTCTCACCAAAGGATGTTTCAGCCTTTTTGTGCCAGTTAATAACCATGCTATACCTAGCTAACCTGCCATTAGCAGTTAGCAGCACATATTAGCTATATTTTCTATAATTATGTACTTTAACATACAGTTTGAATTTAAAAATATAATTTAGGCCTGTCATACCAAAGGACAAAAAAATTAAACACTTTTATAGTGGTTCGGAAAAAGCTAAATATTTGAACAAATCTGAGACAAAAACTTAGCATGGTCACATCATGGGCTTCACATGGGGCTTCAGTACCATTAACTTTAATGGGGTCTTTCAACTAAATAAGGTTTTCTGTTGTATTCCTCACTTAATTATTTGTTGGCTGGGAACTGGAGGGTTTCTGGTCAAATCCAGCTCATAACAGAGTTGCGGAGTGTGGACTGGTAGCTGGAGAGGTGCCAGTTCACTTCCTGGCACTGCTGAAGAAGGCCTTGAGCAAGCTCCTGAACCCCCAACTGCTCGGGGCGCCACACTGAGTGGCAGTCCCCTCATTCTGACATCTCTCCGTGGGTTGCTATGGGTCCTGTTTGTGCATGTGTGTGTATTTCCGACCTGTGTGTAAAAATACTAACACAATAACAATAACAGAGTGAAAACATTGAGTTTCCCTTCACGGGATTAAATAAAGAATTTCTTCTTCTTAAAATTAATGATCTAATAACGCTGTTTTTACAACAACAGGTCCTTATAAAACAAATAAAGGTTTAACCATTTACTGCACTTCAAATCATGACAAAATAATTTTTATAAATTTTAATCTTCTGTGACAGTGAAATTGCCTTGTCACTTCAACAACCCAGTTTCAGATTTGTGAAACCTTTATTCTAGGAAGGATTTCACTGCTTTTCGCACATGTAGACCACATTAGTGCAGGTCCAGATCCAACTATTTTAGATTGAACTAGATTATTCCTCAGAGGTTTAAGGTTTCAATCAAATATACTTTCAGATTTGTGAAAATTAGAGATTCTGACTGTACACTGAGCTAAGCTAATGAAGCTAAGCTAGCGAAGCTAAGCTATAAGCTACAGCGAGTGAATCAGAATCTGAATCAGATTTATTGCCAGGTACATTTTCATATACAAGGAATCTGCCTTGGTATATTTGGTGCTTAACACAAGAACATCAATATAGAAAAACTAAAAAAGGTACAACTACATTTATTCATTTCAGTTGACGCTTTTATCCAAAGCGACTTACAATTGCTATATATGGCAGAGCAACTAGGGGTTAAGTGTCTTGTTCAGGGACACAATGGTGGATGGGTCATAGTGGTGAGTTGAACCTGGGTCTCTCACAACAAAGGCATGTGTCTTATCCATTGCGCCACCACATAAAACTAATAATACTTTCATACTCACAAAAGAACTGCAAAACAATATGCAGGATAATTACCAAGGAATGTGCAATAATTCACAGTATGAGCATTAAAGTAGCCTATTAGTGCAAGTGCACGCGTGGGGTCAGGTGTGATGGTGTGGGGCTGCCTGAGAGTCAGTGACAGTGGGGGCCCCTGGCCTTGCTGAGGCTAACCCTAACCCTTGCCCTCGCTGCAGACGGAAAGGAAGTGGCGTGAGGTAGGCCTCGGTATAATAAGGTAGGCCTATAGGCCTACTGATTTAATTTCATAAGAACTATGAAATTATACAATGTCGTTTATACCGATATAGTTTGATGTTGAGTTAATGAATATGTTTCTGTAAAGTCCTGCCAGCGTTTGCTCCTCACTCTCTCCCTCACTGCGCAGCCCCGCCCCTCTACTAGCCGTCTACTTACA
The DNA here is from genome assembly GCF_021292245.1 of Micropterus dolomieu. Lineage (NCBI taxonomy): Eukaryota > Metazoa > Chordata > Actinopteri > Centrarchiformes > Centrarchidae > Micropterus > Micropterus dolomieu. The sequence continues at coordinate 32,065,082 of NC_060157.1, read as the reverse complement.
AACTCTCAACAACATGGAGGGAGACACAGTGCTGAAGACCAGGGCTCTGTTTCAGAAAGCGGGTTTAGTGAAAATTCTGAGTATGTTAAGCCCGAGATGAGGGAAACTCTGGGTTTTCTGTTTCAGAGAGCGAGATCAGATAATCCCTAGATCAGTAACTCCGGCAACTGATGCTGTGAACCTAACCTCCTCAGGAGGAAAACCGTCAGTTTCTCTCTGACTCCTCCCCTCCTGCGGAGCCTGAGGCAGCTGCCTGACACACCGTTTAATTTCCTCATTCATTCTGTCGATATCAAAGCACATATCTGAAAGCATTTACATCTTTAAAAACTTTAAAATCCTGGTTAGATAGACTATTAGTTTTTTTACCCAAGCATGATCTTGAACATGACCGCTTTATGATCAATCTGTCATCGATGTAAGGACAGATTTCCGCACATCGTGGATTTATCCTCAGCACAGAAAAAAATCTGTGTCCGTCTTTAGGTTAACGTTGCGACTCTGTGGACAGTTGCACTGAAAACACTTACTGTGGGCTAAATTACTGCAGTAATCACTGTTAAATATGTAACCTAGAAAACTGATCAATGAACAGTAATCTTTCATATTGTAGTCGCACTGATTGGAACATTCCTATCGTAGTTATCATAGGCCTACTGGAGATTATGTGAGTATTTCTGAGTGAGGATGACTGTGGTGCAGCTAAACAGGCCTAAATAAGGTTTAAAAGTGAGTTTTTCATTATTAGGCCAACTTGTTGACAGTCTGAATGTGTTTTGACAGCATTACTAAAATACGAAATGAGCAAGATTTTATTAATGTAAAATAGACATCAAAATCTTTAACTTATAGACACATTTTCCACTGCAAAAAATAATTAGGCTAATAGGCTAACCTGCTGGGTGTGACTGTGACTTTACAATCACAGGTTCACAAGTAAACTGTGTCTTATATTTGATTTATACCTATTTTCATAATTAGGTAGCCACCGGCATTTAATCCCGTCTGGTTACAGCTTAATAAATGTAGCCTTCCTATTTAGAATCGAATGTAATGGGCTGTAGCACTTTATCATTCATTAAGGAAAGTCCAGTCTGGTAAATAATGAATGAG
>NC_060157.1:32055999-32063869 GCF_021292245.1 Micropterus dolomieu | reverse complement strand
GGAAACTCTGGGTTTTCTGTTTCAGAGAGCGAGATCAGATAATCCCTAGATCAGTAACTCCGGCAACTGATGCTGTGAACCTAACCTCCTCAGGAGGAAAACCGTCAGTTTCTCTCTGACTCCTCCCCTCCTGCGGAGCCTGAGGCAGCTGCCTGACACACCGTTTAATTTCCTCATTCATTCTGTCGATATCAAAGCACATATCTGAAAGCATTTACATCTTTAAAAACTTTAAAATCCTGGTTAGATAGACTATTAGTTTTTTTACCCAAGCATGATCTTGAACATGACCGCTTTATGATCAATCTGTCATCGATGTAAGGACAGATTTCCGCACATCGTGGATTTATCCTCAGCACAGAAAAAAATCTGTGTCCGTCTTTAGGTTAACGTTGCGACTCTGTGGACAGTTGCACTGAAAACACTTACTGTGGGCTAAATTACTGCAGTAATCACTGTTAAATATGTAACCTAGAAAACTGATCAATGAACAGTAATCTTTCATATTGTAGTCGCACTGATTGGAACATTCCTATCGTAGTTATCATAGGCCTACTGGAGATTATGTGAGTATTTCTGAGTGAGGATGACTGTGGTGCAGCTAAACAGGCCTAAATAAGGTTTAAAAGTGAGTTTTTCATTATTAGGCCAACTTGTTGACAGTCTGAATGTGTTTTGACAGCATTACTAAAATACGAAATGAGCAAGATTTTATTAATGTAAAATAGACATCAAAATCTTTAACTTATAGACACATTTTCCACTGCAAAAAATAATTAGGCTAATAGGCTAACCTGCTGGGTGTGACTGTGACTTTACAATCACAGGTTCACAAGTAAACTGTGTCTTATATTTGATTTATACCTATTTTCATAATTAGGTAGCCACCGGCATTTAATCCCGTCTGGTTACAGCTTAATAAATGTAGCCTTCCTATTTAGAATCGAATGTAATGGGCTGTAGCACTTTATCATTCATTAAGGAAAGTCCAGTCTGGTAAATAATGAATGAGAGTTTGTTAAACCTGCTTTCTGAAACAGGGCTCCGGCTTGTAAAAAGAAAAAGATAACAATTCAGTCAGTGTTTCCCACATATACGCTTTACTTCGGCGGCCGCCCAGAATAGGCGACACACTGTAGCATTTATCAGAGAAACAAAGTGATTAAGTTACAAGTAGCGACACGGTGGATATTTTACATGAGCGGACCAGGTCAAGTGACAGTGAACACACCAGTCAGATGTTATTCATTAGCTACCACATTGGTTTTGTTTTGATAGGCTACGTCGTCAACAGGCCTCCTCAACCTGCGGCACAGCTGCTGCTGTGAACGGAACCACGGGTAGAAAAGTCCTGAAGTTCTGGGGGGTTTTTCTGGCAACTTTATACAATAGCCATGTTTCCATCCAATTGTCATGCGTCCAATTGTCAGCGTACTTTTGAAATGTTGCAAAAAAGAAAAAAGAAATAAATTGCAGAATATGTGGGTTTCCATCTGCTGGTTTGGAGCAAATAAACCAGGCTACGGCCAGCGTAGTTACATCAGTAGTTGACGTTACACATGGCTGTAATAAACAAGATGTCCTCTTGACAAATTTTTCTGTAATTCTCAGTTTTCCAGTATTAATTGGTGTAAGGCGTGGCTAGTTAGAGAATTACATTTGTAAAATTTTGCATAAAATATTGGCTGTCTAACCAACATGCTTATCTCAAAATTCCTACTTGTTGATAACAATTGCACCTTTTGTAGAACAGAACAAGAAACTTTAAATCATCTTTTCTATGGTTGTTCATTCTGTATCAGATTCTGGAGGGACTTTGAGAATTACATATATTCTAAAACAACACATGCAATCAGTTGAAGGGGAAAATGTCATTAGCTACTTTGAATGTACTTAATGTACCATTGTGAATCTCTTTATTTTGTTGGGGAAGTTTCATATTCACAAAGCTAAGTGCTCTAATAAGGCCCCATCCACACTACTCCGCTTTAGTTTACAAACGAATACGATCTCCGTCCACACCAGCATTTCCATTCAGGTGCACTGGGCATGCGTGTGCCAGTGTAAACATGAAGCAGATGGTCTATTCGTAGTTACAGAAGATTTGGCGAAAGAATAAATAAATAGGCTACAGACAAAGCACCAGTTTTTTTTTGTTGCATGGATCAATAAGGAGCTGGGACTGTTACTGAATGTAACACGGGAGTGTGGCATCAGAAAACAGACTGGGAGTTGTTGCAAAGTAAACGGCGGCATGCACAGTGCTCTGTGATTGGTCGGCTGGGTAGTAATGCCTCCGAGCCGACCGGAAGTACCCCACCCTTTAAAGTAACATTTACTAGCAGCCAAAATGGCGGCAGTGAATCAATATATTTGACCGTCGCAACCCGAGCGAAATGACTCGTTTCGCTATCCATTCAGTCGGTAACATTTGAAAAGGCTACACCAGCCGCACGTTTACAATTTTACCCCCATTTACATTAGCGGAGCGCTAAACCGGAAGTCAGCCTGCTCGGCCGGCAAAAGTCAACCCAGTGGACGCTGTAGCGCTACTGCCGACTAGCGTTTGGGGGTGTAATTGCAGAATGACGGACACACCTACTAAGTATAAATGCACAGCTACGTGCGTAGCCTACAGCGTAGGTACGCACATAGACCCCCATGTTACCCCATGTTTTAAAGTAGGCTATTCTTAATCGAAATTGATATGTACTTTGAGTCTCTTAAACTTGTATTAAACAAGAAAAGCATTTCAATAAGTAATATCTACTCAGAGCTATTCACCTAAAAAATATTTTGTCACCACCTGTTAAGGTGATCTGTCACCTACTCACTTAGGCTACTCCATCCATCCATCGTCAACCGCTTATCCTGCGTACAGGGTCGTGGGGGGGCTGGAGCCAATCCCAGCTGACATCGGGTGCAAGGCAGGGTACACCCTGTACAGGTCGCCAGTCCATCGCAGGGCCACACATAGATGAACAACCACTCACACCTAAGGACAATTTAGGGTAACCTATCAACCTAGCCTGCATGTTTTTGGACGGTGGGAAGAAGCCGGAGCACCTGGAGAGAACTGTGATGGAAATTTGATATTTTACTGTGTTTACTGTTTCACCCTGCATGCTTCATCAGAATAGACCAATGTTTCACTGTGTGGTATTTGATTATTTTATTATGTTACAGCTAGGTCAAGTTTTCCATGGGAAAGATGCTCGTTAGAGAGTTTTCTTATCAGACTGTCCGTGATAGGCCTTCATCTCAGGACAGCTGGTCCCTCCTCCCTTCCTCTCCTGGATAGCTGCGTAATACCCTTACAGTATAAAGTCACCTGCTTCTTCGTCTTACACTGACCCTTTGCAAAGAATAAAACCCTTAAAAGACATCTGGATTGGAATCTTTATTTCAGAAGACTCACTAAAGGACAAATTTTCATTACAGAACCCATGCAGAGAACATGCAAACTCCACACAGAAAGGCTGGGGTAACTGGGGTTTGAACCCATGACCTTCTTGCTGTGAGGCGACAGTGCTAACCACCTCACCACCGCCAGGTGCATGAAATTGTCGCAGGCATTCAGAACTCTGCACAACCGGGCAAGACGCCGACAGCAGAAACAGCTGACCAGACGTAAGTTACAAGTTCGCTACGTCAGAACTTATTCCATCTCCCATTTAGCTATTTACTCTTTTTCGACAAAGGCAAAAACCACTTCAAGCGAAAAAACTAAATTAAGGATTTTTTTTTCCATCAACCTTTTCTAATGCGATAGGCCTACTTCAAAATGCGCATTAAAAAACGTTGATAGAAACACGGTTAATGTAGCCTTCTACTGATGGAGAAAGTGACCGGAGACGGAAAGAGGCGGGACACTCACACTGAAGAGAACTGAAGAAGGCAGACTGAATAAGTGAGTGACACTTAAGATGGAGAATGAAGTGTAGCCTAATTAAAACGGTGAAATAAGAAACAAGCTAAGTTACTTCAAATAGTAAAAACATGCTCCCAGAAAGCATGATGTGTGTCTGTGTGTGAGATTTACCAACTACAAGTATCAGATTTGTCACGCAGGTTAAATATTACATTTGAATTTAGTGAGACTGTCACAGAACTGTTCCAATGTCCTGTCTTGTTAGAAAAAAACTGTGAGGATGAGGAGGAGGGCCACAGGACTGCATCTAATGTCTGTCATTATACTGATGTTGATCTACTTGTTCCTTTTAGATTTTGTTTTACAAACAAAGTTAGAGAATTACACTTAAAAAATATTCATTAAATACATCCAACAAATATATTTATCTCCAAATTCATGCTTGTTGATAACAATTGCCCCGTTATTGTTGCTATATCTAAAGCAACACAATCACTGTGGAAGGGAAAAGTCCTTAGCTACCTCAGTGTAAAGATAAGGACTTGTGTACTATTGTAAATGTCTTTGTTAAGATTGAAGATTTATTTATTTATAAGGACACAGGATAATCAGCATTACTGTAAATGTGCCAGCGTTAGCTAGCTGGCTAATCTTAAAGTGCAGTCCTTTGGCAAGATGTTTTGAAACCTTCAAAATGATAAAAATGTACAGAACAAGGACAACACCATAAACACAGCAACAAAACACAAATTCTCCAAACACAACACAAGCCATGTTGAGCAACCGGAAACAGTAAAACATCAGTACAGTAATAAAGACAACAAACACCATTTCAACACAGATAGCCATGCAACCAACAAGAAGCAACAACACACATCCATCTTTAGCTACATGTGGACATGCAGGACAACACTAAACAGTACACATGAGTAAATTAAAGCAATTATGTTGATCTTACTAAAAATAGTTATAAGATACACTGAGGGGTTAATAAAATGGCAATATACGAAGACAAACACGGAGTTTCAAGAAGGCATTATGGAAGAACACACCAGACTGTTAATAAAATACTAGTAGATATTCCATACATACCCAAGTCATGCAAAGCTGGCCACTTGGCAACAGAGGACATGAGGCATGTTAGCAGCAGGTTAAACAGCAACAACAACGATGATAATAAAATATGCAATGTACTATTTAGTTTAGAAATATTCACATGTTTGACTTTTCAAAAGCCAGGCCTTGAGACTTTATGTGAAGGTATGGTAGGTAGTAGAGGTTCTTATTTCAGTTGGCAGGGTGTTCCACAATTCAGAAGCTCTTACAGAAAAACATGATTGGCTCCTGAAAGGGATACACAGTGCCCTCTTTGAGCTGATCTTCTAATTTTTATTTTTCTGCTTAATAAAAGTACCACGTGGTGGAGGAGCTTTTTCTTTTAGAATCTTAAACATCAGACAGATGTCACTGTATTTTATTACATTTTCCCAACTAAGGATTTCATATTTGCTCAAGATATTGCAATGGTGGTAAGTACTGGGTTTTCTAACACTTTGTGAGCCTACTTGTGATAATCATTGCATACATATGTAATGTTGCTGCTGTAGTTGTTGTTGCAGTTTTTCATATATCTAAAATTGACCAGGTTGTATTTGGTTATTTGCATTATTTTATTCATTTGTTTTTTGAAGCATAAGGTGGAGACAAGGATAATACCGAGATATTTAACGAGAGACTACTTCATTGATACAGTATCTCACAAAAGTGAGTACTTCTTTTCATGTGACAACACTGAAGAAATGACACTTAGCTACAGTGTAAAGTAGTAAGTGTACAGCTTGTATAACAGTGTATATTTGCTGTCCCCTCAAAATAACACAACACACAGCTGTTAATGTCTAAACCGCTGGCAACAAAAGTGAGGACACCCCTAAGAGAAAATGTCTAAGTAGTATTTGTATACTTTCATAAATGCATTGCAGATAAAAATGCAAAGTTAAAGCAGCCTGTAGGCCTCCTGCAGCCACCTCATGGTGAAACGTGAATGAATGCTCACTCAGACCTGTTAGTGATGTTGTGTTGTATGTTATGTTATATTATATGTCATGTTGTGTTGTAAATGTCGTTTCCTCGTGACCCTTTTTGCCTGGAGCGTCAGTGTTTCTCCCTTTGGGGGTCAGAATCAGCTTTATTGACTAAGTATGTGAACACATGAGGAATCTGACTCTGGTTTTTCATTGCTCTCAATGTTTCAAACAGTTCCAAGAATTTTCAGGAGGACAGAAATAGACATACAGCTAAGGACAAAAAGCTGAAACAGTCTTTTCTCCTGTTCTTATTGGCTGATCTAGGATCCAGGAACAAAACTATGCTCTCTGATTGGCTGGTTTCAGGGGGCAGCTGTACTGTGACTGGCTGATGATTTTGTCCCAGAAGCTGAAGATGACACAGTCCCAGCTGGTTCAGTGAGTTAATCGTTGGTAGGCTATGTACTAGCAGCCTATTATTAGTATTATACTAGCCTATTAGTACTTCCTTATGACTTTACTACTTGCTGCTGCTGGGACCGGCTGTTTCTTTGACCTGAGAAGTGTGTTTGGTGAGATCCTCCTCCACTCCCCGTCCTCTTTAGGCTAAATCTTGACCCCCAGCCCAGGGCCCGGGCCCCGGCAGCCCAGCCCAGGCAGCGGGGCGGCCCCTTGGTGAGCTGCGGCCGGCTGCAGGTCCACGGTGCTCCGGCAGGAGGCAGTGCAGCGGGGCTCCTGTCCATGGTGCTGAAGATTCTGCAGGCTCTGTCCGGGGTGCTGAACGGCTGCGGTTGCTGGGCTCGGTCTGACGTTGCTGTCACACTCGTCCGGTCCCCAGTGGTCAAGTGGTCCACCGTGATCGTCGTCTCTGCGCAGTCGGACAGTGAGCGTGTATCTGCCGGGCCGGAGGGGGAAGGGAGGCGGAAGGTAAGGCTTTATGTCTCCGTGACAAAGAGCGTGAAGCGTTCAACGGTATTTTCCGGGCCTCGGCCGCAGCTTCACGGTGATCCGAGCAGGGGGGCCGTGATGAAACTGGAGGTGGACCTCAGCTGATTTCTGACGGGTGCCTTTGTGGAGGAGAACTGAGGCTCGGTCCGACAGCCGGGCTCGTTAACCCGATTATTAGTGTCGCTCGGTGTCCAGGCTCTGATAATGGCGGCCCGGTGTCGGTACAGTCAGGAACGTTAACAGATGAGCGCCGGTGGCTTTTGTGTGTTAGTGTTTGTCCCTGTGCCAGAACTGAGAGGAGGCCTTGTCCAGGCCGGCCTGCAGCCCTGCGGGAGGTTCTGTAAACCGAGTTCGGCAGAGACCCTGCAGATCACACAGCTCTGTATATGGACGGGCCATGTTTTTATTTATTTACACCTTTAATTAAAACAACATTATTGTTTATTATTTCTCTGTAGGCTATAATATTTCATGATATGTTTTTATTACGTTCTGTTAGTGACCCCTTCGAGCAGCATGTCAGTATCATATAGGCTATCTGCTGAGATTGCTATTGTTTTCTGTTATTTGGATTTCTGTTGAAATATAATAATAAGACAAAGCTTTGATTTCATTTTTATTATTAGGATGTTTGAGTTTTAAAGTGTGGAACCAGTTCAGTCTGTTAATCCTTCACTTCTCAAAATACCTCAAACATCCAGGAACAAAGAGAAACCACAGGACATGATGATATTTATTCTACTGCCGTTATATTTTCTTAATTTAGGCCTACTACATGAAAGGACCAGAGTTACTCCCAGTCTGCTTCACCAGGCAGCCATTTTATTTTCCATCACTCTGTTGGACTAAAGGTAGTAAAGTCTGGCTGTACTGCGTCTAAATACTGCGACCAGCTCAGAGAACTTTAACGTCCTCCCAGGAAGGCGGTAAAGTCTGGCTGTACTGCGTCTAAATACTGCGACCAGCTCAGAGAACTTTAACGTCCTCCCAGGAAGGCGGTAAAGTCTGGCTGTACTGCGTCTAA
>NC_060157.1:32011923-32055979 GCF_021292245.1 Micropterus dolomieu | reverse complement strand
AGAACTTTAACGTCCTCCCAGGAAGGCGGTAAAGTCTGGCTGTACTGCGTCTAAATACTGCGACCAGCTCAGAGAACTTTAACGTCCTCCCAGGAAGGCGGTAAAGTCTGGCTGTACTGCGTCTAAATACTGCGACCAGCTCAGAGAACTTTAACGTCCTCCCAGGAAGGCGGTAAAGTCTGGCTGTACTGCGTCTAAATACTGCGACCAGCTCAGAGAACTTTAACGTCCTCCCAGGAAGGCGGTAAAGTCTGGCTGTACTGCGTCTAAATACTGCGACCAGCTCAGAGAACTTTAACGTCCTCCCAGGAAGGCGGTAAAGTCTGGCTGTACTGCGTCTAAATACTGCGACCAGCTCAGAGAACTTTAACGTCCTCCCAGGAAGGCGGTAAAGTCTGGCTGTACTGCGTCTAAATACTGCGACCAGCTCAGAGAACTTTAACGTCCTCCCAGGAAGGCGGTAAAGTCTGGCTGTACTGCGTCTAAATACTGCGACCAGCTCAGAGAACTTTAACGTCCTCCCAGGAAGGCGGTAAAGTCTGGCTGTACTGCGTCTAAATACTGCGACCAGCTCAGAGAACTTTAACGTCCTCCCAGGAAGGCGGTAAAGTCTGGCTGTACTGCGTCTAAATACTGCGACCAGCTCAGAGAACTTTAACGTCCTCCCAGGAAGGCGGTAAAGTCTGGCTGTACTGCGTCTAAATACTGCGACCAGCTCAGAGAACTTTAACGTCCTCCCAGGAAGGCGGTAAAGTCTGGCTGTACTGCGTCTAAATACTGCGACCAGCTCAGAGAACTTTAACGTCCTCCCAGGAAGGTGGTAAAGTCTGGCTGTACTGCGTCTAAATACTGCGACCAGCTCAGAGAACTTTAACGTCCTCCCAGGAAGGCGGTAAAGTCCGGCTGTACTGCGTCTAAATATTGCGACCAGCTCAGAGAACTTTAACGTCCTCACAGGTTCTGAACTCCCAAGGTCTTCAGTCGACAGCTCACAGTGAAGAAAAATCCAGCAGAAATGAGTTCAGAGGTCAGAAACTGAGGCAGGTGGACCGAGTGAGAGCCAATCAGAGAGGAGAGCCTCAGCATCAAGGTACCTGTCTGTCTTTACCTGTTTGTCTGTCTGTCTGCACGTCATCAATTATGAATCGTCTCTCTGTTCTTCAGATGAGCCAAGAGACTTCAGAGACACGAACCCGAACCCGCTCCAAAGGCATCCGGGGTCAGTACTCACACACACTAAAGCATCATGGCCGCCATGCTTCAGCTCTCTCATGACTTTATTTCTGACCCTCATGCTGCTTCCCCCTCAGCGCCGTCAGATCTTGTGGGACAAGAGATGAAGCCGGAGTTCAGGTTGGTGATTTCTGCTTCAATACAAGATGATTACAAAGTATGAAGTGTGTAAGTGTATGTTTGTCTCGCTGCATGTCAGCAGCAGCTGTCCTACCCCTGGATGTGACGGCAAAGGCCACGTCAGTGGAAGATACTCCCGACACAGAAGGTAGGAGTCACACCGTACATCATCACACTGTCCACAAACTAAGCATGAGTGAATAACCATAAATCCAAACCCTGGTAAAACACTGGTGAGACAATGAACTGCAAACAAGACAATAGTGAGACTTAAAAACCCAAGGGGGTGGAGATAACGAGACACAGGTGAAACATATCAGGGTAGATCCAAACAATCAATCCAGAAACACAAGGACAGGAAGCAAAACCAGACACTGACACCAGGGACAGAACAACTTCAAAATAAAATTAAAGCTGCAAGTGCGTCGAGGTGTGAGGTGGCCGCGTTGCAGATTCTGGAGCTCTGCCAGTGTGGCTGTGAATTTGCCACAGGCTTCGGACACGGCACAAACGTGTTAATCATCACTTCCGGTGTTCCCTTTGTGGCACTATATAGCACTTTGCACTACGACTACAACTGAACATGTGGATGTGTTCGGGGCGGGACTGTTATGAAGCACGTAAAGTTTGGTGCAGATGTGAGCATGTACACTGAAGTTAAAACAACTTCCTCTTTTGACAACACACTGGTAATAACCGTTTGAATAAATTTTCATCTTCAATGCCTTTAGAAGGCACAGCAGAAATTTGAAGTCGGTCGGACTAAATCCCTAGGAGGAGTTCGTTAAAGTACAAAGTGTGTAAATCATCCAAAAATCACCATAAAATTTAAAGTTGGGTTTAGGGCATCATTCCAAGAGGCGTTTTTGTACATCTGGACATGATACATGTGCCACAGAAATTTCGTACATGTAGGTAAAACACACCACGGGGGCTGCTTCGTTGAAGATCACGTCCTGTTGCCAGTAGGTGGTGCTATGACTATGGGTGAATGTTGGCATGTACATGTTCAAGGCGGGACTCTTCTGAAACATGTAAAGTGTGGTACATATCTGTGCATGTACAGTAAAGTTAGAACAACTTCCTGTGTCATGGCGAAGCATGGCACTTCACCACCACGCCACCGCCAAGCCGTTAACCGAAAATTCACAAATTTTACAACATGGCTTCATCAATGCATTAAGGATTTTCTGGGACAGTTTTGAAATTGATCCGTCCAACCTGCTAGGAGTAGTACATTACAGCTTAAAACGTGTCACTTCCTGTTGCCAGCAGGTGGCGCTATGACTTTGAGTGAATATTGGCATATGGATGTGTTCAGGGCGGGATCCTTATTATACATGTAAAATTTGGTGCAGATGTGAGCATGTAGACTGAAGTTACAACAACTTCCTGTGTCATGGCGAAGAGTTGATCTTTGACGCCACGCCACGGACACGCCCATCGACGAAAACTCACAGATAGTACAACTTTTCATCGTCATTGCTTTTAGAATGCACAGTAGAAAATTGAAGTCGATCTGATTAATTCCCTAGGAGGAGTTGTAAGGAGGACCTTATGGCTATAAATGGGCTGTAATTGCACATTCAAATCAAAATGGCTGTCTGATTTCGGGTATGGCTCCAGGAGACTTTTTTGTGCGTCTTTGGATGATACATGTACCACAAACGTTTTGTGCATCTTGGTGATTCAGTGCGCAGGGGCTGCATCTTTGAAGGGACACTTCCTGATTCCAATTTTTACCTGTAGATGTGTTCAGGGCGTGACCCTTATCAAATGTGTGAAATTTGGTAGAGATATGAGCATGTACAGTTAAGTTGCAACAACTTCCTGTGTCATGGCGAAGCATCGAACTTTGACGCCACGCCAAGGAAACACCGTTATCCGAAAACTCACAAGATTCACAACATAAAATCATCAATGTCTTAAGGCTCTTCTGAGGTGAGGCAAATATGTTGGGATTAGTACATAACGGCGTAAAACTTGACACTTCCTGTTGCCAGGAGGTGGCGCTATGACCATGGGTGAATGTTGGCATGTACATGTGCTCAGGGCATGTTTGTTCAGTTCCTTATTTTGTGTGTAAGTATCACGCATAGCGTTAGTTTAGGCAGAGAAACGAAGTTCAGCTCAGCTCACAGTCCCAGCACATCAGCTGATAGAAGCCATCTTAAAGCAGCCGCATCAGCTGACTCCTCTCTTAGCATCCATTGGCAAATTCCATTCAAAGTTCCCTATTTCTATTTCTGTATTTTGTGTTGTCTTGTAAAGCTGCAGAACGGACAGAGTCCAATACAAATTTCCCTTCGGGGACAAAAAAGTATATCTTATCTTCAAGCTGCTATAGCCTGCCTACCCTATCTGCTTCCTCTGCTCAGTTCTATACCTGGGGGTCTCTGCTGCTGCTCTACACATACAGTCAAACTTAACTTACTGCGGCACAAATATCCGTTTCTTTGATGAAAATTGTCCTGACTGAAATTTGTTTTTGTTTTTGCAACTGATGTAACAAAGACACATGTTAATAACATCTAGCAGCTGCTGCATTCATCACAGCTTACAGTGTAAAGGGTTAGCATGTTGCATGTTAGCCTTCACTAACGTCCTGTCTCCTTAGTGCGCTTGGATGCCCCATTGTGAAGAAGAGGAAGCTGGAGGAGGCTGAAGCCGAGGAGAACCAGTCTGCTCCCAAGAGGAGGAACCAGCCGGCCAAACAGGCAGCCGATGAAGGCTTCTCCGCAGACAGCGATGCAGCAGAAGAGGAGGAAGAGGAGGAGGAAGAGCCCAAAGAGAAGAAGCAAGAACAAACAAAAAGTGAGTGAAACCAAACCAGAAACATTACTGTGTCAAACTGTCATTCCAGCACAGCAGCAGGCAGAACAAGAACCAGAACCAGAACGAGTGGGTCCGGTAACTCCCCATAAAAGTGGGATTCTTCACTTGCCAGTCACCCAGACTGCAGCCTGGGAGGCTGTGTTTGTTATGATGTTTCGTGCTTTCCTAAGGCATCGCGTGTGGTCAACTCCTTGCAAGGAAGACTCGCTCCACTTCAGCTCCATCCATTTGTATGGGGGAGTGAACCCCCCCTCTTCAGTTTCCTGAAATCTACGATCATTTTATTAGTCTTGTTGACACTGACAGAGACGTTGTTGTCCTGGCACCGTCTTATCAAGTCACTTGCGATCTCGTTGTTGGAGATGAGACCCAGGATGGTGATGTCATCTGTAAACTTGATGATGACGTTGGAGCTGTGTGTGGCCACACAGTCGTACGTGAAGAGGGTGTACAGGGTGGGGCTGAGTACGCAGCCCTGGGGGCCCTGAGGCTCAGAGTCAGTGCAGAGGAAATTAGATTGCCCGTTCTCACCACTTAGGGTCTGCTCGTCAGGAAGTCCGGGATCCTGTTGCAGAGGGAGGCAAGGCAAGACAAGTTAATTTGTATAGCACATTTCAACAACAAGGCAATTCAAAGTGCTTTAGGTCTGGATGGTTCATAAGGAAGCAGAAGATCATAAATGTATTTTGGCCCTAAACTATTTAGTGCTTTATAAACTAACAGCAGGATTTTGAAATCAATTCTCTGACAGACAGGAAGCCAATGTAAAGACCTCAGAACTGGAGTGATGTGAACCAGTTTAGTACTATGCCAGAAAGTCCAACCCATTTTTCAAATCTGTCTAGTAATATGTTGTGGTTGACCGTGTCAAATGCAGCACTGAGATCCAATAATACTAAGACTGAAATTCTGCCACTCTCAGGTAGCTTTTTAGACCCAGGATCCTGAGCTTGGGAACAAGGTTAGAAGGGACAGTAGCTGAGCTGTAGTCCACATACAGCATCCTCACAAATGTGTTGATGGCATCTTCTGTAGATCTGTTGGGTCGGTGTGCAAGTTTAGGGGGGCCGAGGTGTCAGGAAGAAAGGATCAGATGTGAATTCTGACCAACTGCTCAAAGCATTTCATGGTCCAGGTCCTCAGCTAGCCTCACAGAAGGAATGGTGTAGGTTTCCTCAAACCATGCATAAAAAGTGTTGAGTTCGTCAGAGAGAGAGGCGGTGGGTTGGCCATCAAGGATGTTTCTCTCTTTATAGTTTGTGATGTGTCGTAGTTAGTCTACACAACATGCGTCTGGGGTCAGAGCTGTGGTACTCGGACTCCAATTTGTCCCCTTGGTCCAGTTTTGCATCTCTGATGTCTTTCCGTTAGTCATGGACTTCCTCTGAGTCTCCAGGTCCCCAAAGCTATAGACGTGCTCTGAGCTTGGCACGGACAGGAAGGACCTAACATTTACTCTTAGGATGACATCATCAGTGCACTCGACTATATGTGTTGACAGGGTCTGTGTATTCATTAATGTCTCCATTACCTGCAGCACAGCAGAGTGGTGATGGATTCCAGTCCCAAGAACCAAGTGTCTGTTCACCACTGGTAGGATAGTTTATGTTCTGGTCTGGGAAGACTTTCCTAATGTTAGCCCTGTTGGAGTGACCAACAGCAGAACTAATTCCAGAGGAAGGTAGAAGTGCCATACTCTTATAGTTAGAAACTCCAGGTCTGGTGAGCATTGTGCTGAAATAACTGCAACATCTGAACCCTCATCATAATGCAGACCCCTCTGCCTCTTTAGTTGTGTCCTGCCGGTAGATTGAGAAACCAGCTGGGGTAACGGCCGCATCAGGCACCACAGGATCTAGCCAGGTCTCAGTAAAAGCCAGCACACAGCAGTTTGCAATGTCCCGTTGGAAGTTAATCCGTGTGTGTAGTTTGTTTTATTGTCCAGGGATTGTACTTTAGTGAGTAAAATGCTGGGTAACAGTGGGTTGCAGTTTTTCTTCCGAGATCTCTTCTTTCTTCTTTCTCCTGCTATGGTTTGTAAATGGAGCAGAGGTAGAACAAAAGAGTCCCAGCACGTTCCATGGTAAGTTGCAGAAAAGTCTGTGTCCAGTGGAGAGTGGATTTCTAGAAGTGCAGCCCGGACTGTGTAGAGACGACAAACACAAACAAATTTGTGACAATGACATTCATGTGTACTTTGAATCCACAGCAGAAGGCTCAGTGGTGACAACCGAGGACACAGAAACAAAGGTTTGTCCTCCGGCTGAAGACTGCAAGAACAAAAGGGTCGCCTCAGAGACTGAGAATGAAACTGAAAGTGAGGAAACGAGTGAGGAAGTGAAGCTGGAAACACTCACTGAGGATTATCAGCAGGAGGAAACAGGGCTGAAGGAGGAGGAGCACGAAGTAAATCCGTTGGTGACAAAGGACCAGCCAGCAAAGCAACCTGAAGAAGAACCTTTGGTTACTGAGCTTAAAGAGACAAAAGAGGAGGAAGAGGAGGAGGAAGAAGAAGAAAAAGAAGAGGAAGAGCTTCAAGAGAATATTGTAGAGAGACAGATGATGAGCCAGGAAAACTCTGATCACCAGTACTCCAGTGGAGATTACAACCATCAGGCCAAAGAATCAACTGAGCAGCAGAGTAAGAGGGAGGAACAGGAGGAGGAGGAGGAGGAAGAGGAGCAAGAAGAAGAAGAAGAGGAGGAGGAGGAAGAGGAGGAGGAAGAGGTGAGGGAGGTCCATCAAGAGGTGGACACTCCTTACACTTTGAGTCCACACACTCAGGGATCTGAAGCAGAGGTGTCACTCAGGGAAGAAAAGGTCATGACTGAGGAAGAGGGGGAAGAAGAAGAACAGGAGGAGGAAAGAGAGGAAGAGGAGGACGAGCAGCAGGGGAAGGAAGCAGGTGAGGTGGTGGAGGAGGAAGAGGAGGACCGAGACTCCAGCAAAGCCTCTCCAACCACAGTGGTTATAGAAGTCCGCTCTGAGGAGGATGATGATGAGGACGAAGATGAGGAGGAGGAAGAGGAGGACGAAGAGGAGGAGGAGGAGGAGGAGGAAGGAGAGGAGCAGGATCGTGTCTCAGAGGGCTCAGGAATCACGGACGACTCAGAGAACTGGGATATGACTCGGGGGAACCTGGGGCTCCTGGAGCAGGCCATCGCCCTGAAGGCGGAGGAGGTGAAGGGGGGTCAGGAGGCCCGCAGCTCCCCGGACTACCACCCATACAGCACCTCCAGCCGGGGCTCCGAGCCTTCCACTGCTGCCGCCGCCCGCCGCATCGGCCACTACAGCAAAGGTACACTTTCTGTTCCTACAGTTCCTGTCTTTGGTGTCTCAGATTAGATTGGAAACAGTCTCAGTCCAATTATTCGTGTGTTAAATTCATTACTGACACCATCTGAAACCCTCCTTCCTGTATGCAGAGAAGAAGGAAGTCAAGTGTCCGACCCCGGGCTGTGATGGGACAGGTCATGTGACTGGGCTGTACCCTCACCACCGCAGTCTGTCTGGATGTCCTCACAAAGACAGAATCCCTCCAGAGAGTGAGTACACATCAGCTGTCAGACAGCTAAAGTTTTTACTACCAGCATTATTTTTACTACTAATACCAATACTACTTCCTTCTGCTATACTAATACTACTACTTATATTGCTACTACTGCGTTTTCCATAAATACTCACCAACTAAACAGACTGACCCGAGTGTGTGTCTGCTGTGTGTCTGTAGTTTTGGCCATGCACGAGAACGTCCTGAAGTGTCCGACTCCTGGCTGCACAGGCCAAGGCCACGTCAACAGCAACCGCAACACACACCGCAGGTTAACCGCCCCCCCCCCCACACACACACACACATTTCTCTTATTATCTTTGTGTGGACATCTTCCCTAGCCTCCTTAATCCAACCTTTAACCATTACAACTATGTGCCTAACCTGAACCCTAAAACCAAGTCTTAACGCTCGAACACCCCATTAAACTTGTGCGGTCCAGCATTTTGGTTCCCACAAAGCTGGTCAGACCCCACAAATACAGTGAATCTCTGTTTGTGGACCCCACGAACATAGTAAAACAAACAAACACAAACACACACACACACACACACACACACACAACACCTGTGTGTGAACATATGGAAGATGTTTCTGTCTTGTATTTTGAGTAATTGTGAGGATTTTTGTCATAGTTGTGATTTCATTACGTCACAGACATCGATCGTCGTTTGGCAGCCTTTCAGTTTTTAATAGTTTTCTGAATGTAGTTTTGGAGCCTTTGGAGTCACATTCTGGAATAATTAGCTTACAAATGATGAAAATACAGATGGTTGATTTGCACAAACATGAAGTGGAACCCCAAGAAGTAGAACCAATTTCCTCTAATAGTTCTAACACATAACTAAACACGTCTTTATAGTAGTCCAACCATTTATTTTAGTTTTGATTTTATTACTATATGCCAACATCTGGATATGTGTCCCTGTCAGTCTGTCCGGCTGCCCCATCGCAGCAGCAGCTAAGCTGAACAAGACCCAGGACAAGCAGGTTCTTTTACAGGCTTCACCCAGCGAAGCCTCTTCCAACTCTGACCGAGTGCTCAGGTGAGTTAGGTGCATGCACATCCCATGTCCATGTCACTGCAGGGACGATACGTAACTAATGTCTTCCCGTCCAGGCCCATGTGTTTTGTCAAACAGCTGGAGATCCCTCAGTATGGCAGCTTCCGCCCCAACACGGTGACCACCACACCTCGGGCCAACCTGGCCAAGGAGCTGGAGAAGTACTCCAAGGTGTCTTTTGACTATGCAAGCTTTGACGTCCAGGTGTTTGGAAAACGTATGCTCATTCCAAAGACCCCCAGCAGCACTGAAACATCACCCAAAGCCTTCAAACGTAAGACCCACACCTCACCTGCATCATCCACACAACCTAGACCTTCTTCTTCTTCTGTGGTTTTGAAGTGACATTAAGGGTAAACCAGCTGTAGGTCAACTTTTGCACAGGAGTTTTTAGCTATTAGCATAAACCCTGTAAAGCTGTTGCTCTCCGTGATGTTCGTTACCTGTGGGGGTCATATTGTAAAGGTAGGTGATTTGATGTAATTTTGTGATATCTGTGGAATAAACAACGCTGTACCTTAAATATATTTTACAATGTCAACAGTAGGTTTAATGATCTTTTCTATCCTTCGCATGCGCTCATGATGTAATGAGAGAGCATGATTTGGTGTTGTGTGACTAACAGCAACAGCTATGTCAGCCACATGTAGCTGCAACGTAGCACACATGTAGTCTGCTCTCCTGGTCTTCAGCCAGTAAGTTCTGTATGCGTCATTTCCACACAGCTAAATCATTCCCCAAGGCCTCCTCTCCCAGTCACAGTGTGTCAGGAGGCTTTTCCAAGAGCGCCTCGTCCTCCAGTGGTTATGACTACAGCCAAGATGCAGAGGCAGCCCACATGGCAGCAACAGCCATCCTCAACCTGTCCACCCGCTGCTGGGAGAGACCAGAGACCCTCAGCAACAAGCCTCGGGACCCCTGCACCGAGGTACTCTCACTCAGAGTGTTCTTAAGATCAGACAATTTACAGCCCCCTCACATTCTCTAACGTTCTCTGTGTATCTGAACCCTGCAGGAGTCTGACATCGAAGTGGATGAGAACGGCACCTTGGACCTCAGCATGAAGAAGACTAAGAGGGAGGGCATGCAGCCTCCAGAGCCTTCATCCTCCTCGTCTTCATCCTCTCAACACATCGGGGCCCCCTTGTCTCAGGACCACACTCAGCCAGAGTGGGAGGGCCCGCTGGACTTCACCAAACCAAGTGGAGTCAAAGAGGAAGACCACGAAGAGGTACTGAACACTGAAACCACGTGACTGTGAGAGACATAAATGACAACGCGTCAAGCCGTTCATACTTGTTTTTACCTTTGTCAGGTGGAGTACACGGCTCCCTCGTACACCTCTTCTGACGGTGAGGAAGAGGACCAGGAGAACCTGGAGGACAGGAAGTACCCCGGTGAGGTCACCACATCCAGCTTCAAGGTCAAATTTCAGCCCAAAGACAGCAAAAAAGAGGTTCTTGTGTAAGTTGGAGCTTTTTTGTTACCTCCATTCAAAGCAGTGTTCCACTTTTCCTTTAGCTTGTGTTTCTGAGAGAGATATAAACGCATCAGTGAAGGGATCCAGACTGGCAGATCTGGTCCAAGGATCCAAAGTAGATCTAAGTTGTACTTCTGACTGGAAACTAACCTTCAAACGTCCAGCTCTGCAGCGGTACAATGAACAGTAGTTGTCAGCTGAGAACGTAGCATTTCAACGATGCTGAAAGCCTGAATGACCCAATGTGTACTGTAGTGTCTCAGAGGCCTGATCTGTGAGTGTGTGTCCTAGATGTCCCACCCCCGGCTGTGACGGCAGCGGACACATCACTGGCAACTACGCATCACATCGAAGGTAAGACCTGCACCCTGACTAGGAAAAGTATGTTAACTGTGCATCTGTGGTCTGTTTGTCAAGGTTGATTTGATTTCAACCTCAAAACACAGATTCTTGTCTTGATTTTGTAAATTCGGTTTGATGATTTGTTTGTGGAAAACATAGACATTAGACAACATTAAGTTCTACCAAATCCTACTTCCTGGAAAGACTCAACAAATCTGATCCCAGCCTGTGGAAATGTACATAAGCATGACACAGAGCTGGAATTAGGCCAGTACAGATTCCTGTCCCGCTACTAGCCATTCAGTACTGCCACTTTCTAAAGAAGGTACGGTACTTCTACAGGTGTAGTCACTGTAAGTCTGTTTTATGTTCAAACAAGCCACAAGGAGGCAAAGTGTGCAGCTGTGTTGAGTACAATATGTTGGAAGTTGGAAAGCCGGTGGATAAGAGCATATTCTATAAGAGCCTGTCAAAGCCTCGGCCCATACCTGTGCACAGGCTGGCTGGATCATTTCTGCACACTGAATCAATCAAATGAATAATTCCTGCACATGACTCATGTCCCCAAATGTACATGACTTGTAGGCATGACAGACCTCTGTTTCACCCCATTAAAAAAACACAAGGAGCACATGGAGTGTTTCACCTGATACCACAACACACACACACACACACACACACACACACACACACACACACACACACACACACACACACACACACAGACGCACACACACACACTGATGGTTCATTATTGCAGGACTTTAGATAGTGAAATACTTCCTGTCCTCCCTGTGTGTGTGCTGCCCGGTCCTGTCCTGGCTCTGTAGTCCAGTTCAGGCTCTGGCTCCTTCCTTCACTCATACTCAGACATCCTGTACTCAGTCTGGTTTTCTGACGTTCTCTCTCTAACTATCTTCCAGTCTGTCAGGCTGTCCTCTTGCTGATAAATCACTTCGGACCCTCATGGCTGCCCACACAGCTGAACTAAAGTATGTCTGCTTTCTCCTGTCTCTCACCTCCAACATGTTCACTGAGCACTCAGTCTGCAGCTACAGCTCTGTCCCTGCTCTCCTTTTAACACTAATATCAAATAAATCAATCATCATTAAGTCCAATATTAGAAATCAAACCCAAAAACAATAAGCCCTAATTATTTAGTGAGGTTGAAAAGTGGTTTCTGCCTGCAGTCTGCTGTTGATGTAAGGCTGTGGCGTGAAAGAGCGTCTGTGTGTGTCTCAGGTGTCCGACTCCTGGCTGCGATGGATCGGGCCACATCACCGGAAACTACGCTTCACACAGAAGGTAGGAGTTCCTCTCCTGCTTCCTGCTGTCCAGTCTCCCACTCTGTACTCACTTTGATTGTCCCTGTTTGTCTCTGCCAGTCTGTCAGGATGCCCTCGAGCCAAGAAAGGGGGCGTCAAATTAACCCCCACCAAGGATGACAAGGAAGACTCCGAACTGTTGAGGTGAGAAGCAGCTCGTTAGCTTTTACCAACACGGCTGTTTGAGAAGTTAGAAATAACAAAGTGCTGAACACTTTATTGTGAATATTCACCAGAGGATGAATCCTAATGTTAGCGCAACCACAGGACCTTTCGTTTAGTGACAGTATCAGTTATCCTTTCCCTCATGACGGCAGCTAAAAATACAGTTTCATATCATCACTAGATCATAAAAGAGTCCACATAGATACATAATTCTAATAGATACACAGATATATAATTGTATAGATATATGGATGTAGATATATTGATACATAGATATACAGATATATATAGGTATATGGATACATAGAAATACAGATATATCGATATGTGGATACATAGATATATAGATATATGGATACATGGATATATAGATATATGGATACATGGATATATAGATATATGGATACATAGATATATGGATACATAGATATATAGATATATGGATACATGGATATATAGATATATGGATACATAGATATATGGATACATGGATACATAGATATATGGATACATGGATACATAGATATATGGATACATAGATATATAGATATATGGATACATAGATATATGGATACATGGATACATAGATATATGGATACATAGATATATGGATACATGGATATATAGATATATGGATACATAGATATATAGATATATCGATATGTGTATACGTAGATATATAGATATATGGATACATGGATACATAGATATATGGATACATAGATATATGGATACATGGATACATAGATATATGGATACATGGATACATAGATATATGGATACATAGATATATAGATATATGGATACATAGATATATGGATACATGGATACATAGATATATGGATACATAGATATATAGATATATCGATATGTGGATACATGGATATATAGATATATGGATACATAGATATATAGATATATGGATACATGGATATATAGATATATGGATACATAGATATATAGATATATCGATATGTGGATACATGGATACATAGATATATGGATACATGGATACATAGATATATGGATACATAGATATATAGATATATGGATACATGGATATATAGATATATGGATACATAGATATATAGATATATCGATATGTGGATACATGGATATATAGATATGTGGATACATAGATATATAGATATATGGATACATAGATATATAGATATATCGATATGTGTATACGTAGATATATAGATATATGGATACATGGATATATAGATATATAGATATATAGATATGTGGATACATAGATATATAGATATATGGATACATGGATATATAGATATATGGATACATAGATATATAGATATATCGATATGTGTATACGTAGATATATAGATATATGGATACATGGATATATAGATATATAGATATGTGGATACATAGATATATAGATATATGGATACATGGATATATAGATATATGGATACATGGATATATAGATATATGGATACATAGATATATAGATATATAGATATATAGATATATGGATACATGGATATATAGATATATAGATATATGGATACATAGATATATAGATATATCGATATGTGGATACGTAGATATATAGATATATGGATACATAGATATATAGATATATGGATACATGGATATATAGATATATGGATACATGGATATATAGATATATAGATATATGGATACATAGATATATAGATATATGGATACATAGATATATAGATATATGGATATATGGATATATGGATATATAGATATATCGATATATGGATACATAGATATATAGATATATAGATATATGGATACATGGATATATAGATATATCGATATATGGATACATAGATATATAGATATATGGATACATGGATATATAGATATATCGATATATGGATACATAGATATATAGATATATGGATACATGGATATATAGATATATGGATATATCGATATGTGGATACGTAGATATATAGATATATGGATACATGGATATATAGATATATAGATATATCGATATGTGGATATATAGATATATGGATACATGGATATATAGATATATGGATACATAGATATATAGATATATCGATATATGGATACATAGATATATCGATATATGGATACATAGATATATAGATATATCGATATATGGATACATAGATATATAGATATATGGATAGATGGATATATAGATACATGGATACATAGATATATAGATATATATAGATACATATATAGATATATGGATACATGGATATATAGATATATAGATATATCGATATGTGGATACAAAGATATATAGATATATGGATACATAGATATATAGTTATATATACATATATGGATACATGGATATATAGATACATGGATATATAGATATATGGATACATAGATATATGGATACATGGATACATAGATATATGGATACATAGATATATGGATACATGGATACATAGATATATGGATACATGGATACATAGATATATGGATACATAGATATATAGATATATGGATATATAGATATATGGATACATAGATATATAGATATATCGATATGTGGATACATGGATATATAGATATATGGATACATAGATATATAGATATATGGATACATGGATATATGGATACATGGATATATAGATATATGGATACATAGATATATGGATACATGGATACATAGATATATGGATACATGGATACATAGATATATGGATACATAGATATATAGATATATCGATATGTGGATACATGGATATATAGATATATGGAAACATGGATATATAGATATATGGATACATAGATATATAGATATATCGATATGTGGATACATGGATATATAGATATATGGATACATAGATATATAGATATATGGATACATAGATATATAGATATATCGATATGTGTATACGTAGATATATAGATATATGGATACATGGATATATAGATATATAGATATATAGATATGCGGATACATAGATATATAGATATATGGATACATAGATATATAGATATATCGATATGTGTATACGTAGATATATAGATACATGGATACATGGATATATAGATATATAGATATGTGGATACATAGATATATAGATACATGGATACATGGATATATAGATATATGGATACATGGATATATAGATATATGGATACATAGATATATAGATATATAGATATATGGATACATGGATATATAGATATATAGATATATGGATACATAGATATATAGATATATCGATATGTGGATACGTAGATATATAGATATATGGATACATAGATATATAGATATATGGATACATAGATATATAGATATATGGATATATGGATATATAGATATATCGATACATGGATACATAGATATATAGATATATGGATACATGGATATATAGATATATCGATATGTGGATACGTAGATATATAGATATATAGATATATGGATACATGGATATATAGATATATCGATATATGGATACATAGATATATAGATATATGGATACATGGATATATAGATATATCGATATATGGATACATAGATATATAGATATATGGATATATGGATATGTGGATATATAGATATATGGATACATAGATATATAGATATATGGATACATAGATATATAGATATATCGATATATGGATACATAGATATATAGATATATGGATACATGGATACATAGATATATCGATATATGGATACATAGATATATAGATATACATATATATCGATATGTGGATAGATAGATATATAGATATATAGATATATAGATATATAGATACATAGATATATAGATATATCGATATGTGGATACAAAGATACATAGATATATAGATATATAGATATATAGATATATAGATATACATATATATCGATATGTGGATAGATAGATATATAGATATATAGATATATAGATACATAGATATATAGATATATCGATATGTGGATACAAAGATATATAGATATATGGATACACAGATATATAGATATATCGATATGTGGATACAAAGATATATAGATATATAGATATATAGATATATAGATATATGTATAAATAGATATACATATATATCGATATGTGGATACATAGATACATAGATATATAGATATATAGATACATAGATATATAGATATATCGATATGTGGATACAAAGATATATAGATATATCGATACATAGATATATAGATATATAGATATATCGATATGTGGATACAAAGATATATAGATATATCGATACATAGATATATAGATATATAGATATATCGATATGTGGATACAAAGATATATAGATATATGGATACATAGATACATAGATATATGGATACAAAGATATATAGATATATGGATACATAGATATATAGATATATCGATATGTGGATACAAAGATACATAGATATATAGATATATAGATACATAGATATATAGATATATCGATATATGGATACAAAGATATATAGATATATGGATACATAGATATATAGATATATCGATATGTGGATACAAAGATATATAGATATATCGATACATAGATATATAGATATATAGATATATCGATATGTGGATACAAAGATATATAGATATATGGATACATAGATATATAGATATATCGATATATGGATACATAGATATATAGATATATGGATACATGGATATATAGCTAAGAGCATATTCTATAAGAGCCTGTAAAACCCACAGCCTTTACCTGTGCAGAGGCTGGCTGCATCATTTCTGCACACTGAATCAATCAAATGAATAATTCCTGCACATGATGACGGAATGTACATTTATACATAGATATTATATGGATTTACTGATTAGGAAACAATGGAACGTATCAATAGGCTCTTTGCCGCTGCCTTATTTTCCAGGAGTTTTGCACCAATATGCCGGCTCGCTATGCTGTATGAAAGGTACAGAGCCAGAAAAGGGGGGTCAGATTTAATCCGCCTCTGAGTCTGGAATGTTGGTAGTAACAGAGATGAATTGCCAGTGCTGTGTGACACGTGATGGTCTTTTTCTACGCTTCCAGATTCTGGAAAGCCGGATTGCTATGTGAAAGCACACATGGTTGCGGGATTATGCCGCAAACGCTGGTTTAGTATGAACGGCAGATTGGCGGATCTTCTTTCTGCGTTTGTTGAGGGATCATTGTATGAAAGCATCTGTTGACACATCTGTGCTACTGAGAAAACATACATTTCACTCAGCAGACTCCTAACTACAGCTAAAACACAATGGCTCTCTGTCCGTCTGCAGGTGTCCGGTTCCTGGCTGTGACAGTCTGGGCCACATCAGTGGGAAGTACGCCACCCACCGCAGTGCCTACGGCTGTCCGCTGGCAGCACGCCGGCAGAAGGAAGGGCTCCTTAATGGAACTCCCTTCTCCTGGAAGGCCTTCAAGACTGAAGGCCCGACCTGCCCGACACCAGGCTGTGACGGCTCCGGACACGCTAACGGCAGTTTCCTGACGCACCGCAGGTATCGTGAATATCTGAGTATCAGCATGCACAGATCAGTTTCAGATAGAGTCCAGACTGACCCTCTGCTGGGTCTGAGTCCTTCTACCTCAGGACTTCTTTGTTATGTTCACTCTTTAAATCAAGATGTATAAATACTGCGGGTGTGACGAGATCTCGTACCATAAGATCCCGCGAGATTAAATTATGACAAGATTTGTCCTCAGGTAAAAAACTGTCTTGTCTTTCACATGCTGTCAAGCCACACATTAATTTTCTCACGCAGTGAAATGCAAATGTCATTATAACATAAGATCAAATCAATCAATCAACTACGACACAAGTGTTTCACTTACTTTTGGTTTCACATGCAGTCCCAAAGTGCATTGGTCAAACGGTCCGAAGGGGATAACGTTACTACCAGCAGATCAATAATGTAATGCACTGCAGAGTAAAGGGCATCAACAGATGGTGACGTTAGTCTGGGAATATTCTGCCTTTTCTCTGGACATGTCGGAGAACACAGATATGTGGGAGAGATTCTGAATGCGCATGAAGTTTTGAACATGAGCAGAAAAGCTGCTGAAACACAGAAACTATTAGAGTCCAGGAGATTAAAAGTGAAATTAAAATTAAATCATTTGTTATTGAGGTGAAAAGAAGCCACATGCACATTTAAATAGGTTACTTCTCAAAACAAAGACACAAAGAGGATGCAAGACTAAACCATGACTTAGCAGGGATCTGCAGGAGAACAGAGCTGAGAACTGCACTGGCTATCATTCTGGTACAGTTAGAGTTATAGAGTTTGAATTGTCACCTGCCACTTGAATTTTGTGCTTCTCTTTACATAAAAAAAAACATTTTCACCATAAACTGGTGCAGAAAAAATAATCAGAAATTTATATAATTCAGCACTAAAGATTTCTTAAAAATAGTGTTAAAATCTCGTCTTGTCTCGATCTTGTGAACCCAATCTCGAATCTCGTGTGTTAAGTGTCTCGTCACACCCCTAATAAATACATAAATGAGCAGTGTAGTGTGAGGGGCCCGGTCCTAATCAGCTACTCTCTTAGCCTGTCAGGTTGTCCCAGAGCGTCGGCCAATAAGAAAAGAGCCAAGTTCCCCGGAGACGAGTACATTACTGCAAAGTTCAGAGCCAGTGACGGTAAGGGACACTTCTTCTGCCAAATAGTCTCCCAAACTATTACTTCTACGACATGGAGACATCGAATCATTCAGAAAATAACAGTGGCAACTCAGATGTTCTCCAGACGTTCTACGGCAGTAGTCAGATTAACCGTTACCTGTGCTGTTGTTGCTCCCGCTCAGTTCTGGACAACGACGAGGACATCAAGCAGCTCAACACTGAGATCAACGAGCTGCACGAGTCCAACTCAGAGATGGAGGCCGACATGATGAACCTGCACTCTCAGGTGAGCTCAGCTCGCTGCAGGACGAGGACGCCGGTGAATATTTGTGCTCTGCTTCAGGACTGTGTTATGTCTGCTTCAGATCTCTTCGATGGAGAAGAACCTGCAGAGCATGGAGGAGGAGAACAAACAGATCGAGGAGAGGAACGAGGCCTTGTTCCTGGAGCTCTCCGGCCTGAGTCAGGCCCTGATTCGCAGCCTGGCCAATATCCGCCTGCCCACCATGGTGAGTTACACGTTTCCTTCTGCCCCCCACACCCACAGCCCCGAGGTATCTCACCTCTGGGGGAGCAAATAATGAATTCTCAGTGAATGAGCCGTGCTAACCGGGCTAACCGGGCCATTGGGAGCCACTGGTAGCAACATGGCTCCATAACGAAGGACCAGAACTGACCACACATCAGTACCTGAGACCGAATTGTGGACTCGTTACTTCTGATCTCGTAACTCAACTTTGACTTGAACACCAGAGACTTGTGGCCTCACTCAGACTTTATCTTTGCTGAGATGAAGGCAGATGAAGGCACCAGGATGAAACAAAAGACTGGACCAGTAAACTGTCAGGAGGTGGAACGTGAGACCATCCGCTCTCTTTTTCTGTCCAACTGGTAACTTGGATGTTGGTGCCATGACTTGAAGCTTACATGTGACCCAATGTAGTCATTGTTAGACATTTATCAAATACTTTTCACTTGAGACTAAACTCTGAAGAGACTTGACGCAGCTCAGCAGATCTTCCACTGAACACACGTCCCTGTTTGATCCTGTCCAGGTGTCCAGGTAAACTCCACCCTGCTCCCGATGTGTGGTAGCTCGCTGCCATCATGACGGAGGCAGAAACTGTGTTTTGGATATAAATTTAGGCTAAATGAGCTGCAGTTTTAAAACTAGCGGTTCAGTTCAGACAGGTCTCCGTGTTCAACAAAATGATTGTTCTGTGTTCTTTTGTGTAACAAAGTCTGTTACGTGTGTGTGTTCAGCAGGAGCCGCTGTCCGAGCAGAACTTTGACAGCTACGTAGAAACCCTGACCCACATGTTTACCAATAAAGACTGCTACCAGAACCCTGAGAACCGGGCTCTGCTCGAGTCCATCAACCAGGCGGTGAAGGGCATCGAGGTGTGACAGACGGGAGCAGGGCGCCGCAGTGACCACACCAGTCTTTCTTTCAGAAACCTTTAGATCCAGTCTGTACTTCATTCTTCTTATTTGGAACTTTGTCCTCTGTTCTTTGCATGTTGCTTTATGGCGGTGTGAGCGTGGGCGCATCCCGCTGTGGATGTAACGTCTGCAGGTACAGCGGCCAAGCTGAGCACATTCCCTTAGTTAGTGAACACATCGATAATGTTGATAGTATCTGTATGAGCATCGTGATGTTGCACCTCCAGGACTAGTTTGTAGATTCATTCTTACTATTGCTGTGTAACTATTTAAGTCCTCTGCAAATGTTGGTTTAATAACTTATTTATTCATGTCTGCTGTATTCTTTTTTTTATTTTATTATCATTATCTATTTATTGTGTTTGTTTCTTATTTCAAAATGCTACCTGAGAAGATTTTAAACGGTGACCAAGAGAAGGGAATCATTTCCTCAGCATTGCAGAACAAAGAGGAAATATTTTAAGATATCAACCATGAATTGTTTTATAAATCTTATTATTTATTTAAAATACTGGGATCTTTTTAAGTGCAAATATTTTGTAACTGAAAGTTTTTTAATAATTTTCTAAAAATTTTTGTTGGTGTTTCTGTTTATATGATTTTCCTTTTTATTGTCACAAACTATTTTGAGTACATTGCAATACACTGGGAATATCGAGCTGCACATATTTGGTATTTATTTGGTGATGAAGAACAAAGTGATGGTGAATATTTATTTTGTATTGTCTATGTGTTAATGATGGCTGTGTATGGATTAGTCTTTAAGTTGCTCTTGAAATAAAGGTTAACCCGCAGTAAATGTGGACTCAAACTTCTACATATTGTTTCTTTTACATGCAGAAACACCACACTCTAAAGGAAAAACAGCACTTTCCAGATTATTACCATGAGTTGTTGCTGTGGAAACACCCACCCTCAGTGTTACGTACACTTCTGCCAGCGGTCAAGGGATGATGCTTCATATTTAGTTAAAATGTAAAGTTCGTCTTCTTTGTCAAGTGAAAGAATAAAAACAGAAGCCATCACCTGATCAGTAGCAGTGTGGTTTGAAATCAGAGTAAACATCATGTCCTGCCAGCCCCCCTTTGCAGGCTCTCTCTCCTGGGCTGCAGTCGAAAACTCAAAAGTCCTTTTTCTAACCAGTTTTCCTTGAGGAAAGCTGTGAAGGTGAATTCCCAGGGAAAGACAACTGCAGTGCTCAGAGAATGCAACTGCTCTCACTCTACAGTGACAAACTCAGTGCTTTACAGAACAGTCAGGTTTCCTGTCCAACACAGTCACACCTCTTAAGACGCGGTGTTTTTACTTTAGAGTAAATTTAACCATTAGTTACTCAGAAAGTACCAGAACAGAACAGAGGGTTGTTAAAAAGAAAAACAAAACGAATAGACTCAAATGTTGAAATTAATAATGAGGGGAAAAAGCCTGTTTCACGCTGCTCCTGTCCTTCAATAATAAAGAGTGTGATGTGGTGGTGACACATGTCCTGGACCAGTCTGCAGGTAAAAGGCCCGTCTGGGTCTCATGTTAGAGGACTTTATTCGTTCATTGTCCTGAACATTTAAGTACAGAAAGAGTTTAAACATGAAAGAATCCAAACACAAAGCAGTGGAACGACGTCATTTACTCATTTTAATGGTTAAAAAAATACTTCTTTGCGCAGAGACACAACAGGACGTCCCGAGGGACCCAAACAATGATGGCCACCGACCGATGACAGGCGGAGCAAGATAAGATGAGGTAAATGTTTTTGAGGAGAGAAAACAAAAAAAAGGCACAATTTACAAT
The DNA here is from genome assembly GCF_021292245.1 of Micropterus dolomieu. Taxonomy (NCBI): domain Eukaryota; kingdom Metazoa; phylum Chordata; class Actinopteri; order Centrarchiformes; family Centrarchidae; genus Micropterus; species Micropterus dolomieu. The sequence continues at coordinate 32,034,050 of NC_060157.1, read as the reverse complement.
CAATCATGCCCCAAATTCACAAGAATAATAATAGTAATAATAATAATAATAATAATAATAATAATAATAATAATATCAGTACAGCTAAAAAAAAATCTGCAACAACAGAAAAATACAGACCAATTATAATATACAAGGCAACTCCTGCCCTTCAGACTCCTCCTGTGTGCTCCACCCTAATCAGGCATCTGTACACCGTGGAGCCCGGGGCCTGCTGCCGGTCCTGTACAGAGACCAGTTCTACAGTGCACAGGGACTTCAACATACTATCTGACCACCAGACAGGACACGCACAGTTTGGAGGGCCCGATGCAGTCGTCATGGCAGAAGGCACCGCAGCCTTGGCACATGATCATGGCTTTGAGGCGACATGAGCACTTCAGCGCCACCTCCTCGGCCGTGCTGTCAGTGAAGGCCTGGATGCTCAGGGTGGTCTGGCTGGAGGCCAAGCGGGGACGCAGCTGGAGCACACCGTCCGCCATGCTCCGGGAGAAACCGCCATTGTCCATCACCGATAGGTTGGCGGTGTAGCTCACTCCTCTGCCTCCCCCTTGTTTGGGGAACTTCCCATACAGCTGGAAGGGAAGGGAGGAGGCGGAGGAGGAGGGGGAGGGGGAGGAGGAGGACGGGGACCCGGAGGAGTAGGGACCTTTGCTGTACTCCTTCTTCGCCATCCTGGCTAAAGTCATCTCCATGTTGAGGAGTCCTTCCATGGCCCCCCCGCTCAAGTAGCCATCCATAGAGCCCCCCGGCTCCTTTTTGGTAACTCTCATGGGTTTAATGGGGGGGGACTTGGTAAGGGCCTGGCAGGAGGGCCGTGCACCGACTTCACTCTTCACGGTGGGGGCTGGAGACAGCTGCTGTTGGTGGGGGTGGGGGGGCTGAGAATGTGGGGGCCGCCAGTTGATCTTTATAGTAGGCAACACCTCCGTAGGACAGGGGTCTGCATGGGGAGGAGAGGGGCCATTAGGCATGGTCCGGTGGGAGGGCTGGGGCCTGTCTGGAGACGTCCCCTGTGAGGGTTGAGGGCCGTGAGAGTCTTTGATAACCGCAGACTCCACAGCGGACTGAGAGCCAAGGTCTGACTTACTTCTGGAGGAGGAGGGTGGCAGAGAGGTGATGACCGGGACAGCCCCAGGGGCCTGCTGGGACTGGGACTGGTACTGCGATGCAGCTGGGGCCTCCATCAGACAGGAGACTGGGCGGCCTGTTGGAGACTTGTTATGGATCTCTGAGGCTGCAGTCAGTTCGGGGCTAGGAGACTGGGCTGAGATCTCAGGCCTGCGTGGCACTGGGGTCCTTGCCACTGGCGGTCTAGGTTGGGGTCCTGGCAATCGGTTGATCTCCAGCCTGTTGGCAGTGTGTGAGGGCAGAACCTTTTCCAGGGGCAGGCTGCCCTGTAGCAGCTGAGTGACCAAAGGGTTGTTGGCCTCCACACTGGATACTGGTCTGACAGAGCTGGCCAGCCTCTTGGAGGCAGCTGCAGCTGCTGGGTGAGCGACAGAGGGCTTTAAGCCTCCACGGCACTCCTCTTCAGCAGGAGTCTGTCTGGAGACTCTACAGTCATCTCCAGGCTCCATTTTGACCACAACGTTGGTGTCCCTGGGGCCCTGCGGGTGGGCTATGGGGAGGGACTGGTGGTCCTGGGAATGGGGGCGGCTGTACTGGGGGTGGGGCAGGCCATTGGGGAAACGAGGCTGAATGACAGTCTGGCCTTGACGGCTGGACACGTGGGCCTGGATGACTGGCTGCTGGTTCTGAGGAGGAGGGCTGCAGATGACCAGCTGGCCGTTTCTCTGGGTGCTCAGTTTGGGGATCCAGTCCTGGTCCGGCTGCTGCTGCTGATCGTCGTCCTGGCTCTCGTTCTCACAGTCCGAAGCGGTCTCGGTGGAGTCGCTGTGTGTCCCAGCCTCGTCCATGTGTCGGAGAGAGGATGCGTCTGTCTGCTGTCGCTCTGTAGCTGAGTGAGATAACACGTCTTGGGGGTCCACGTGGTGGGAGCCATGCTGGATAACACCACCCAGTCCAGACTCCTTCCCGTGTACCTGGTCTTTGGGCTGACAGGAGCTGGCCAACGTCTGAATCACATCCACACCCTGAGCCCCGAATCTGGGAAGGGAATCTGGGATGGAGGTTGGGGCCAGGGATGGTTTTTCACAACCCTGACCTACCCTCTCTGAGGGGACTGAAGCAGACTCAGGCCTCTGGGTTTGCCTGGCCCGCTGGGTGGCCAAAGACTCAGGGTCAGGTTCTGGAGAGGGCGAGTCAACTGCTTTGTCTGGGAGCCCGTTGGAGGAGTTCTGGGCACTGGCTGATGTTGCTTGTATTTCCTCTACAGCCTCAGGACCTCCAGCTGCCTCCTCACGAGGAGGACTCGGGGTCTGTGGGAGCTCCAGGGACATGGAAGTTGATGTTGTGGACAGGGAAGGGGAAGGCTGGGGCGTGGGCTCTACATTGAGAAGCTGTAGTTGTGTTCCAGACGAATTAGAGCTTGAAGACGATCCCTGCTCCTCCATCCCACCACCTCCCCTTCTTCCACTTCCTCCTCCTCCTCCTCCTCCTCCTCCTCCGGGCTCGATAGGTCCTGGGTGCTCTCGCGTTCTTCGTCCATTGCTGCTATCCGGTAGCCCAGCAGGAGGCCGCAGCCGGACCCCGACCGGCCCTGCCCCGTCGCCAGTGGCTGCAACAGCAGCAGCGGCCTCGCGCTGGGCGCGGGCCTGCTGGGCGCGGGCTTTGATGTCCGCCAGGGTGCGCGCGCCCCCCGTCCCCGACCGCCGCGACCCCTCGCCGGGGGGCACGATGCGTGGGCAGATCTGGTAGGTGGGGTGCCCTTTGACCCAGGGAGGTTTGATTCTGGACAGTTGAATCTGGGACAGAGACAAAAGAACAGCGGGTCAAACTTCACTTGCATAACAACTCCTTTCTGGTCAAGCTAATAATTTCTGTGCACACATCTTGTGAACTGATAACCTTTAAGTTCATACAAACAAAGTCTTACCCGGATAGGCGGGACCTTGGGCTCCTCGGTTGTCGGCTGCGGCTTCTCCGAACGGACACCGTCAATTGTGGTACGAAAGGACTGACGGTCGTCGAGCCGCGGCCTCTTTTCGGGGAAGCTGGAGAAAGCCTGAGCCTCATCGGGCCTTCTCTTCTGCTCCTTGAGCTGGGCGCTGGGGACAGGGGTGGTGGCTGGGCTGGCGGAGGGGCTGCTCTCACGGCTGCTGGTGGCGGTACCCCCTGTGACGGAGGTGACCACTGAGGCGGTGTCATCCAGGGGGTCGGCGGCGACTGCAGCACTGGAGGATGCCGAGGAGGACGAAGAAGAGTCGAGGCCTGTGGCAAAAGCTCCTTGTCTGTCAGAAGGTGAGGAGGGTGAGGAGGCGGGCGAGGAGGCAGACGAAGAAGAGGAGGAGGAGGAAGAGGAGGAGGAAGAGGAGGAGGAAGAGGAGGAGGAGGTGGAGGTGGAAGCCAGTACAGGTGCAGCCTCTTCTGGAAGCAAGCGGGCCGTAACCTCGGGCTCTTCGTTTGCGCTGGTGGAGGCTGGACTGGGGCTGGGGCTGGGAGTAGGAGTGGGAGTGGGAGTAGGAGTGGGAGTAGGAGTGGGAGTAGGAGTGGGAGTAGTAGGAGTTTGAGCGGGAGTGGGCGCTGGGGATGTGACCGGCTCTGTAGTGGGAGAAGGCTTTGGCTCCGTGGAGGCGCTCTCAACTGGGAGCTCCACGCCACACTCAGCCTGCAGCACCACCTCGCCCTGAACCACCGTGTTGTCGGACATGGGTGAGCCAACAGAGACCGCTGAGATGTCGAGGGCGGCGCTGGTCTCTGTGGCTTCTGCAGCCTGCAGGGCCGGAGGAGTTGCCTTGCAGAGGGTCCGGCGGGCCCTGCGGCGCAGGTCCGCCCGCGTGCGTCTCCTCATCCGCCCATCTCTCCTCCGCCGACCCACACTGCGTCTCTTGGGGGCACCGGTTGCAACCACAGCCACATCGCTTTCCAGCACAGTCGCCGCCACTTCGCTGGCTTCACTCATGGTAAGCTTCAGGGACTCCTCCTGCGTCAGGCCGGACCTGCAGGTGAACAAACAACATGTCAGCACGCTGCGGAAACATGGACGTTAGGCAGAGCGGCCATGACTGATGAAGGTCACGGCCCCGCTGTACAGCAGGACACGGAAAGAAGTTTAGACATGTGGTCAAAAATAAACATCAAGGTGTTTCTGATTAATGCTACTGACACCTGCGGCCGTTTTGTTCTACTAAACGTTAACAGATCTAGCTTGAAATGACACTCCCCCACACTGTGACCTAACATGGCAGCTGTGTGAACAGTGAATTCAGACTTGGCTCTTACTTTTGCCCGTGGTACTCTTCAAAAAACTTTTCCTTCCACGCCTCTACCTTCTTCTCTTTCTCCATTTCCTGCCGGAAACGCACCTGCATCTCGTGGGTGAACTCACCTAAACGGGTCAAACACATGAAGGTTTAAAAGAGCGGCTCCACAACTGAACTTTGAGAAGCCTAAGCCAGGGCGATTTTCAGCGAGAACGTGACTGAGCTGCCTTTCTCTTTTCGTTAAATCAGCAGCTGGTGTTGTAGGAATGCTCCAGGACAGTGCTACCATCAGAACGGTCAGACAGGAAGTGGTTTTGTACGGCCTCCTTTCATTCACACCATATGAGGAATTGATGGAGCTCATTGCTGCCTTTTGGGTTTCTTGTTGGGTTCTCACTGGCAGGTATGATTCCCTCACTTTCTTCAGAACAACCGTTTGATCACTAGGTGCAGTCAAAACGTCCCCATCAGGTTTTAGGCCTGGCAGAGGTCTCGGCTGGTCCATGACTGACCAATCACTTACCCTCAGCCAGCCTCTCCTTCCAGCTCTGAGAGGCGTGGGTGAAGAACTCATTGTTGAGAGCTGAACTACTCAGTCTGGCCATACCATCAGGTCCAATCTGCAAAGTGAGAGCAGTAAAACAATGAACACACCAGAGGGATAAAGCGAAGCCTCACACACATTAGACTGGCAGACCTAAAAGGACTAAACAAGTCCTGGATTTCACAGTATGTGACCCAGCTTCAGAAGTAACACACCTGTGCACTTTGTTGCATGAGGCTCCAAACTGACTGCTGATACGTGTGCAGAACAAATATCATTTTTCAATGTGACATTGACAAACTTAAATCCTGTCTGAAAACTCTTTTCTTCGCTGGCTTTTAACCCAGCATGAGAGCTGCTGGTCTTCTGTTGTTGCCCTTCGATTGCCTTTGTTTGTGTGTTGTCTATGTTTTATGTCTTCTACGTTTTGTTTTTCCTTGTGCAGCACTTCGTAAACCCATTTTTTAAATGCACTATATATATTATTATTCTCCTCTTCTCATAACATTTGTGCAGCTGCTGTCAGCTTTCACGCTCACACACTTCGGCATCCGACTCAAGACGAACACTTTTCTTTAGAGGACACGGCCTGGTCTTTTGCAGAGGAGACAGGCCACTCAACCACATCCCCAGTACAACTCTATGGGGAAAACCTGTAACGCAAAGATGGCGGTTATCCCGCCCCTCCCGCTAGAAAGCCAATCAATCTTGTGGTTCCACGCCTTCTAATTTTGCACGCAATATGCACCAGATTAATGCATTTAACTTTAAAATGTCTGAGGTCCACCCACCACAATCAAACACTGAAGCTCCATGTTTTGTGGTCCTAAGACTAAATGTACATGCTGATGACGTGACACCCAGGTAGAGCAGCACTCCATGTTTGGGTCTTTTTCTCTTCATTAACAGCAACTCAAAACATGTGTTAGAACTGAAGGCAAAGCCAGCAACACACTGAGCAGCTAGTTCACTTTAAATTCACCATTTGGAGCAAGCTCTGGTCTGTGATGTCCTGCTGTGTACTACATTTGGTTCCTTTCTTCTTTCTAAATCTGTATGTGTGAGAGTATTATTATGGGATAGGGCTGCAACTAATGACTATTTTCGTAGTCGACTAATCTGTTTATTATTTATTCGATTAGTCAACTAGTCATCATTATTTTTGTCACCCCCTGACCCTAATTAAACCATTTAACTAATTAAATATCTTTCAAGCGAATCACTGATCTCCAACACACAGTCTAACTAGCTAGCGTTACCATTAAGTGAATGAGGTTTACTCTCCTATAAAACATACTGTTATAGGAGAGCCTTTCCCGATCTTATTTGACTTTATTTTATCCCTTTTATTTTACTAATTTTATATTTATCTTAAACGTGTATTTTAGTCTTTTCTTTATCTTGTATTGTTTTTGTATTATTGTCTTTACACTTGTTAAAGCACTTTGTAACTTGTTTTTGAAAAGTGCTCTACAAATAAAGATTATCATTATTACTATTCAGAATGAACACCAGTATCAATGCCAGGGAAGACGATAAGACAGCGTAGGCTCCTCCTATAATTCACTGATTTATACAAACTTTAAAACTTTTAACTGTTTAACAAAGATTTTTCCTTTGAACTATATAAAATAAAAGCAAGTACTATAACCACAACTACTAACAATGTAATGTCTATTTAGAATAAAGCAACAGCCCCCTTTCATACTTATCAGTTTATTTTTCAAAAGTGCTTATAGGTTTTAGGCAATAACTCAGTGGAGCCTGATGTTCTGTAGGCTACATCACGAGCCAGATGTTCCTTGATGTACTTTAAACCATTACTCATGGTAACTTTTTTAAAGCTAGGTCTGCCAGCGTTGTGTTGGACAGATTTGTGCTGCGGTGTTCATGAGGGAGACAGACGAGCGAGAGGATGTGCTGCGCGAATGCGCTACAACACTGATCTGCAATCAAATAAGATTTAAAATAGGCCTAGTAAAATAAAAAAAAAGTAAAATCAGTATGTGGCGGTCACGTTGATATTGTGGCAGACCACCACACATAAATTAACATATAGGAAACGCTGCCTTTCCTCTGTTATTGCTGCTGCAATGGTCTCAGTAACTGGGACCAGGGCGCTCTGTGGGCGTGACTGGCCGGCCGGCCCCGCTAACCTCGCTGGCGCTTGTGGAGCTTCTCAACCCTGAAAACATTTGAGCACATTTTCGATTCAAACCCGCTCAAAAGTGTATCTAAGTACAAAACTTGTAAAAATGAAAGCCGTTCTGCTGTTCGCCTCTTTCTCCGTTACTTTCAGCTTCTCACATGAACGCTTCTTCTTCGGGAGTAGTCTAACAGTCAAGCAGTCATGGCAGACATTGGAAGCGATACTGCCCCCAGCACTTCCTGTAGTGCATTGCAGTTAGAAATAAACAATCAGAAATGTTCCTAATATGAAGATTACTCTCTCTCCCCGAAAATGAAATTTCGCATCAACAAATTTTTATAGTCAATGTCGTCGATTACTTGGACTAATCGTTGCAGCCCTAGTATGAGATGCATCGCCGCAGACGTTAGAGCTGAGGGTGAAGGTAAGGACAGAAACACACACCTGTCGGTCCACCTCGGGCAGCAACTGCAGCAGCTGCTGCTGCGAGTGTGAAGGGAAGGCCGAGAAGGTCCGCACATTGATGAGGGCTCGGATGTTGGTGTTGACCAGGATGGAGCCTGGCGTTTCAAAGTCTACGTCCACCCCTCCTCGACTCCTCTTCATGGGCCCTGCCACAGCAAACAGCACAGTTACCTGAGCCGCTGTGCACGATGCTAAAGCTACCTGCAGCTCCAGGTTCGTACAGGGCAGCACAAAGCTGGCCGCTGCTTCAGACAGAGATGGATTCAATAAAAGGTTTTATCTGTAAGCTTTCCTGGTTCAGGAGGAGGTCTGACCAGTCCCCTATCAGACTTTCATTACTGCTGTGGAGTTTGAAGACAGGAGTGCCTCTTACCTGAGGGGACGTGTTCTCCGTTCACTTTCAGAGGGGTGAGGACAACACGAGGCATCATCACCGCCTTCTTCCTCTGCCTCCCCGACTGTGGGACGGACAGGTGGAGTTAGTATGTTAAGCGGATCAGATCTCCATGCTCACATTCAACTCTGAAACAGAGCTGCTCTCAGATCCTACTGAACACCACGAATCTTATAAAATGTTGCGGACCTGTCTGGAGCGGCTCAGCCTGGTCTGGGCGTGTTGGGTCTGCTGTGCATCTGTACGTCCCTGTTGTCCTGCTGCCCTGCTGAGGCGGGTCTGGGGCTGGCAGCTAGGGGCCTGCAGCTCTGTGGAGCAGGAGGCGCTGGACGAGCTCTCATCCACCGAGGCTGCAGGTCAGGGAAAAACAACACATTAACAGGGCTGTGACCAAAATGACCATAGGTATCAGTGTTATTGTGGTGTTGTTAAAATGTGATGAAACCATTTCATCAAGTTTACATTAAACACCACAAAGATTAGCAAAACCATATAAAATGTGCATAACAAAGTATGAGTTTACATGAAGACAGTGACGTAGAACCCTACAGACAGTCTATCAGGAGTCTGCAGACTTTCTTCTGTTCAAACACAACCAATTCAACAACTGCCAAATTCTTAATGAACAAGATATGAAACTAAACTGTGTACTGTGTTATCATGTGCAGTGGGTGAAGAGAGTCTACAGACATACAACACTACAGCAACAGAACAACGTGTAGAGTTTTTACACTGAGAGCTTCAGTGTCCAAGCTGTTAGTGAGTCAGACAAACGCCTGAGTCTGGGAGGCTGCAGCTGGCTTTGGTTGATGCTGGGCAGGATTTACCGTGACTGATCACCGTGGTTTATCATTAAACCGTTTCATCCCAACATAAGACACATGCTGCTCTCCCTGAAACTCACCTTTACGCCCGACTAGAACTGCAATGACAATTATTGCCCACTTTATTTTAAACTGAGATCTTAAAACAGCAGCTTCTGTCACAGCTGAAGTGCTTTTGTGTTCATTCTGTGGGAAACACTGGTTCCAGCAACAGTCCAGCAGGAACGGGGCTGTACATGTGGGCCTCACGGAGAACTCGGAACAATTAAGCTCAGTGTTTCTAGACAAGTTGACGAAAGGTCATTTCTGACTTTCTGAATGTTTGTGGTGTTTGAGCATCTTTTTGTTTTTCTACTTGTAGGCAGTGATGAGAGGAAGCTGGTACAGACTGAGATCCTGGCGTTACTCCAGAACAGTACAGCTCTCCAGGGTTGAGGAATCCATAATCCATGCTGCCCCTCTGGGACACCATAGGAATCAAGTCCTTTCTCACCACTTGCTCGAACTAAGAGCACTGGCCCCTCACTCCACCACTGAGGCACCCTGTAAGGTCAGAGTCTAAGGCCCAAACCCAATGTCCCCCCTAAGCCCTCAACCCTCACAGACTTTACTGACGTCACTTAGAAAGTGATTGAGTATAAGAGGCTGCAAAGGCTCAAAATGCTGTAAACTGGAACAGGACAGCACTTTGCCACATTATCATGTTACCATGACGACACTGAAACATGTTGCACACTTTATTTTATGTTTTTGCCTGATTTTTAAGTCTTACAGCCCTACAGAGTGGAGGAGAGGTAAATGTGAATCTACATTTGTCAATCATCAATGCAGTATTCTTGGCAGATTTGCTGTGATATTTCCTTCACTTCCAGGCGTTCCCTGGTAACTCCCCGTGTTTCAAGTGACAACGCTATGAAGTGTGGGCATTTCCCTCTGACAAAGTCTCCAGAAATGCGGACTTACGAAAATGGCTGAAAGTGTCCGCGAGAGAGCCCTTGCGCACTTGATGATTTGACAGTGGGACAGTCCTAAGCCCTCAGGGACTTACTGGGAACGCGCCTCAAAGTCTGTGAGTCTGTGAGTGTGGACACTGGGACCCTTCTCACACCAACATGAACGCGTGTGCTGGCTTTCTGTGTTTGCCCCCATGATGGAAAGGTGGTCTTACCGTCATTGTCTCCGCTAGCAGCGGTGGTCTCAGTGGAGTCGCAGCTCTCCTGCTCGGCGGCCTCATTAGGGCCGACCAGGGCCACGGCCGAGCCTGCTGCAGGAGCGCCGCTGCTGGAAGACGGGGTGGCGGTGCCGCCGGCAGGCTCGGCTGGCGTCTCTGATTCCGATGTTGTCTTTGTCCACTGGAGGGCGTTCTTCTACAGAGAGATGACAGCACAGTTATCACTTGACCTCCTCTGCACATCAGAACGCAACCCCCCCCCCTCCCCCCGGCTTCCTGTGGTGTGATACTGATAACACAGACTATATGATCATCTGTGAATCATCAGATCAGGTTCAGTTACCTTCAGCGTGAACAGACTCATCCGACCTGGCAGCTTGAAGAAGATGCTGTTCTTCACCCGGTCTCCCCTCACCTGGGAGTGCAGCATGGTGACCAGGCAGGCCAAGGGGGCGGTGCCACTGCGCGTGCATGCGCGCACACACACACACACACACACACACACAGTTACAACTCATGTGACTGGACACTGAGGGTCAGCCCAAGTCATGTCACTTCCTGCTGTATTCTGTTTATGGTTTTCTTCACAGATTTGATATCATCTTTATGATACATAAATATATTGTTACAATGATATCAGAGTTTATCTGTTCCTCTCTAATAAATGATGAAACACTAACAAGAACTTTGTATGTTGCTGAAAACACTTCAGGACTCTAAAGCTGATGATACACGGGGCAACTTTTTGAGCAATGTTGCTAGTGGTAAGTCCGTTGATGTTTTGAACGGATAGCGGCGGGGCGGCTGGCAGAGTGGTGTGGTGTGGTTACTCATTACCACTGCACGATTGCTCTGTGTATCATCAGCTTACAATCTTCCATAGTCAAAGTTCTGAAGACCAAAGACAGGGTGGGAACAGGTATCAGGTTTGCTTTTTAATCTGACCGTCGACCACAGACTCTGTTCAATCTTCACATTCTGCTGATGCAACTTAGAAAACGACCACATTAAAGTCAAACAGGACTTTAAAGCAGGCGACAGAGATAACCAATAACTGTCATCAAAACCACTCCATTTAAGCACCTGTAGTCTGTGAGTGTCAAGTCGGTTAACAGAGAATAGCAAGAGTTTAACTACAGCAGAGTGTTAGGGCCACTCTTAAACAAAATAATATCTAAGGCTGCACAGAATCAGTGTAAAGGTCCTCAAACCTACCTCCTGTTCAGGTCAGCAGCCGGCCAAGGAGTCATGCAGAAGGAAATAAAACAGCTCAGTTACAAACACATCCACCAACATGGCCGCCGAGGTCACAGCGTGGCGTTTGTTATGGTTTATCAGTCAGTCAGGGGACTGTACGAAGCAGGAAGCGAGGTCAGCGAGGTAACTTCGGGTTAACCTTGGGTTTTCAGGACGGGTAGATTGCCATGGTACCTGATGATGAACGACTAACCCATCAGAGATCAACTTTATAAAAACACCGCCTACTGACCAATCAGCTCTCTGGGAAATGGCATCACCATCAGGACGAGATCCCACAGACTGCAGAGAAACTTTAGAACAGCGAGATCATCCTACAGAGACTGAAGCTCTAAAGCCTTGTACCTGTAGCGTAACATGTGACAGTTAACTTGCTCACTGCTTTGAAACGCGTTTTAGATTTTTTATTTCTCACAGCCTGTAAAATAAACGTGGTTAATTTTTCGTATGTGAGCCTGAATATTCGGCGCATATAGTTTGTCTATGGAAAAAATTGACATTCTTTCACCACTATCTGAGCAGCTTTTATGGCATGAATGGATTTTTGGTTTCATCGCTTTATAAAATTAATTTAGAACAATGTTTGGAACACTGAGTGCATTGAATAAATTAATCTGATGTTTGAAGTTCTAAAAATGAGTTGGAGCGACTGCTTATTCAGCCGAGCTGAAAGAATAAGGCTGGTATTTTCATAGCTGCTGTAAGAACACATTAAATCAACACATTCATATCATAGGTTACTCCTGTTAACTTAGACGTTCACACTGACTATTTCTGTCAGACTAGACTGTCTAATATCACAGTTTGCTCGTCATTTCTGCTGCCAATTCTGCCTCTTTTAGGTGGATGCGCTCATGGCCAGATTGGAAACCCTAGGTTGATTTACTGAGCTGATAACCAGCTTGGTGCAACCGCTGATCCTGATCATTAGGGTTAGTGAAGCCAGATAACAAAAGGAGATCCTGGGGGTGTTGGACTCGCTTCGCGGTACAGGTCCCTGGGTTCTATGATAGCTTTTATTCAGAACATCACTTTCTGTGTGTGTGTGTGTGTGCGTGTGTGTGTGTGTGTGTGACCTCATCTCCTTCAGCCCCTTGGTCTGGATGACGTGTAGGATCTGTTTGGGGGTCATTGGTGCATCAGAAAAGTTCTCCAACACCTGGAAGACAGGAACACAGCGTTCAGCACACAGGTGATGAAACAGGAAATTTTCCCATCACTCAATAACAGAGAGGACACCAGTACAGGTCCGGTGCGGGACCTGAAACGCAACAAACCAGAGACCTACAAAGAGCAAGGCTCAGTAGCAGAGGTTATTATTAATGGGCCTGAAGATGTTTTAAGGCTGATACGAATATCAATATTTGGAAATGTGATCAACAGAGCCAGATACTGTGTGAGACAGGCTTCAAAACAGAAAGTATAAGTACATTTAATCAGCATCAACACAGATAGGAAAGAAGAGAAAAGCCCACAAAACTTAGTTAAACTACAACACGATGCTCTAGTCAAAGTTGATGGTTAACATAATCGATGACAAACTGATCATCTTCTATTATTGCTGAATGTCCTCCTGGGTTTCTGTCGACTGCAGATCCGTCCTTCATGTGGACTGGTTTCTAAATCTCTGTTTCTGACTGGGCGACACATTCGCAGACAGTAACATACTGTGCATTGATCCGCCTGCAGCCGACGTCTCTGACAAGAAGAATCATTTGGATCCATGTTGGGTTTTAAAGGGTCATTTCTGTATTTTTAAACTTGGACCCTGTTTTCACAAGTTGCCGCTGAAAAGTTCTGAATCTGCCAAAACCGTGGCCACAGGAAGACGCCGGTGGAAAGTCAGAGCTGGAGAGAGGAGTTGGAGTGACGTTAGGATTAAAGTCCTGGTACACAACAAACTCCTCTCCCTTTCCAAGATGTAGTCAGACACCTGGTGTAACATTCTGAGCCTGATGCTGGCAGCAAGAAGCTCTTTCTCTGGACGCAGTTTGACGGGTCAACGTGTGCGAAGAGGTTTAAAAGTAGAGAGACGACCATTTCTCTCGTGCTTCACCTCTCTGTCCTCTCTGCAGCGCTGCAAAGTCACCAGGACTATTTAAAGCAGGACACGCTGCTGCTTCTCTTCCACAGACCGGTCTAAACCTGGATCAGTCCTCAATATCAGACCGTTACAGAACCAGGAGCAGAAAGGTAACGATATTAATGGATTTAAGAGACTGAAAATTGAGAACGGTCGCCCCTCTTCTTACAGGTGAAGCCCTGAATCAACACTTTGATCAATAAGAACTCTGCTGGCAGATTTATAAAGTCCCACAGTGGACAGTAAGTCTGGCTGTGATGTCTGTAAAGCGACTACAGATGCAGGAAGTGCAGGTCTGATCAGGAGTACAGAAGAATCTGGTTCCTGTCTGAAGGGGCTCCAGGTTCCTGCTCATCAACCAATTAATAACATGTGGACCTTGTAATATTAATATTTCAGTAAACATGTCTTACTGAACATGAACACCGGACATACGCGTGACTTAGTTTGGCTGCTGCTGCTGAAGAACTGAACTCTAGGCTTAGAGGCCACTTTATTAGGTACACCTATAAAACCTAACGCATCCCAACACAGCAGCTGATGATCCTGAGTTCTGACTGAGGCTGACCTGACTCTGATTTACACTGGACCTGCAGTATAAAGCCGTCCAGTACTACCCCAACTGTACTAACGCAGACCGGTCTGGTGCAGAAGGACTGCACCTGCAGTATAAACAGGGACAGCTTGTTGAACAAAAGGAGCAGCTCCTCTCTCTCAGACACACCGAGGTTGAGTTTGTTTCATTATATACTGTGTATCAGCAGAGAGCAGAGGCCTGCTGGTGAACTTCTGACCTGGCCGCAGCAGCTCACCTTTACCTGCTCCGTGTTTTAATTCAATAAATGAAGCTAATGTTCTGAACCACCAGGCCCGGCTCCGGGTCTCCGTGTCCCTCCAGCTGCATATCTGGAATAGCTCTGATTTTATTTTCTGCACCTTCAGAACCAACAAGGAACCACAGCTGCTATTAGCTTAAGTTAGCTTCCGTTAGCGTCAACATTAGCCTCAGTAACCCGAGCTGGGCATTACGCGGACTTTTTGAGCTTATCTAATGTCTGCTGAACACATGTGGTGTGTAAACGTGTCGCAGAGGTTATTTTTATTTTACGTTACTCAGGAGATTAGACGGTCGTTAGCAAAGAGCTAACTGTTAGCCTGCTAGCAAACAAAGAGCTTAAAATAGCAGCGCTGGGTGTTAGCGTGCTAGCCAGCGTTAGCATGTTGCGTAGCTTTTTATGTCAGCAGCAGAACGACATGCAGCACATGTAAACCCCCAACACATCACCCAGTTACATTTAAACACAACCTGCCTGCTGGCTAGCTTAGCACTGCTACGATAACAGCTAACATTAGCTGGCTGTGGTCGTGAGCAGAATAAACATCTCGACCCGTCCCACTCCAGCAGAACCTCCGTGCAGCTAACAGCTAAAGGCTGAATCAGGGTGTTTACCATGCGAGCCGCCTCAGCCCAGGTCCGCTCCTTCTTTCTCTTTTGTTTGTCCTTCATTTCCTCTGCGCGGTGTCTGCGGCTAGCTGTTGTCTACAAAGCGATTCAGCTGCTCAGCTAACGGTTAACTGCGTTATAGCTTCAGTGTGTTGACCCAAAACAATGTGTTCCGATCAGCTCGGGACGGCGACGATGTCTGCTAGTCTGCTGTGATCCAGGTCCTGGTCTAAAGCGGCTCCACACGCATCGTCTCTCTGAAGCACCGGAGCAGTGAGTGCAGGCTGCTGCTGCAGGACGAGCCTCTGAGGAATGCAACAACCAGGTCAAAGGTCAACCCCTCCGCAGGAATGCAACACAGCAACGTGCAGCCCCCACCGCGTACACACGGTGCATTTAAACAGATGCTGCATGCAGACAGTCCCTTTCTGAGGAGCAGCAGAGACCAGGAGGCTCAGCTAGATGTGGTCTAAGACTAACACAGACTACAGGGTCTACTTCTTCTCTGTGGAGCAGAGGACAGAACGGACAAAGTCCTCTCTGCTGCAGGGCTGAGGGGTACAGGTCCAGGAGCTGGATTCAGGACACCAGGTGCTCCAGATTCTGTCAGTAGCACAATCCAACATATATACATACAGTATATTACAGTATCTCACAAAAGTGAGTACACCCCTTACATTTTTGTAAATATCTGATTATATATTTTCATGTGACAACACTGAAGAAATGACACTTAGCTACAGTGTAAAGTAGTGAGTGTACAGCTTGTATAACAGTGTAAATCTGCTGTCCCCTCAAAATAACACATCACACAGCTGTTAATGTATAAACTGCTGGCAACAAAAGTGACGACACCCCTAAGTGAAAATGTCCAAATTGGGCCCAAAGTTTCAATATTTTGTGGGGCCACCATTATTTTCCAGCACTCCCTAGATAGATAGATACAGATACAGATATATTTACAATGTATGTTTACAAATCTGAAATGTATACTCAAGTGTAGCAGTGTGTATATCCAGGTTGTGCAATATGCAATTTATTGTCACTTGGTAATATTGAGAGTGTTGAGTATGATGTTTAACTATAATGTAATTTATCATTCACGTGTCATTCAGTTTCCTCTCCCTGCCCTGAGGGGAGTTTTTGTATTTTGTGATTGCAGTGGGTAGGAATGACTTTCTGTCCTTCTCCCGCTGAAAACAGTTGATGTTAAACAGTTTGTGTAACAAACTTCTCTCCACAACCAACTCCAGGGGCCCCAGAGCAGACCCCAGCACAGAGCCACCCTTCTTTATAGCCTCGGCCATCTTTATGTAGAGAAATCATTCTTTTTTTCCGATCCTCAGAGAGTTCTTTGACATGACGTGCCATGTTGAACTTTCAGTGACCAGTATGAGGGAGTGTGAGAGCGATAACACCAAATTTAACACACCTACTCCCCATTCACACCTGAGACCTTGTAACACTAACGAGTCACATGACACCGGGGAGGGAAAATGGCTAATTGCCCAAAAGTTGGACACTTTCACTTGGGGGTGTACTCACTTTTGTGACATATAATGTATATTAGGGCTGTCCCCCGACTTAGGATTTACATAGTTGAATAAGAATCATCAAGTCCTGCCTATAGTCGACTGATAGAATTTGAAGGGGCGGCTGTGGCTCAGGAGATAGAGCGGGTTGGCTGTTAATCGGAAGGTCGGCGGTTCAATCCCCACAGTATCTTGACAAGCTGCAGAGCATTCAACTTACACTGTAAATTTCTGAGGCTTTTGAAGACCCTCTCTCTCTCTCACTCTTGCCTGCCATTCACTGGTCTTGTGTGAGTTTAGTGTGCATGCCGTGCTGCCCACAACTGCATGCACGTCGCGGTTTCTCGTGGGTCTATTTCAAGTAGCCGGCAATTTAAAAACGATAAAATATTCTTTGTGTTGTTCATCAACGGTGATAAATTATCCGAAAGTCCTGCAAGGTGTGGACAACTCGCCACAACACCAGTGAAGCTGGGGCTCCGTCTCTTCAGCAAGTGTTCCTCCACTGCGACTACACACACACACACGCGTGCACACGCACCGACGACCCAGGGTTAGGGTTATAATTAAACGTTGAAATGTGTGTTGTAATAGGCTGTATATTAACTTATTGGGAGAAAACTGGTAGTTTTTTATATATATATATATATATATATATATATATATATATATATGTGTATATGTGTATGTATATATATATATATATGTGTATATATATATATATATATATATATATATATATGTGTATATATATATATGTATGTACGTATGTATCTATGTATGTGTATATATACACTCACCTAAAGGATTATTAGGAACACCTGTTCAATTTCTCATTAATGCAATTATCTAATCAACCAATCACATGGCAGTTGCTTCAATGCATTTAGGGGTGTGGTCCTGGTCAAGACAACCTCCTGGACTCCAAACTGAATGTCAGAATGGGAAAGAAAGGTGATTTAAGCAATTTTGAGCGCGGCATGGTTGTTGGTGCCAGACGGGCCGGTCTGAGTATTTCACAATCTGCTCAGTTACTGGGATTTTCACACACAACCATTTCTAGGGTTTACAACAAATGGTGTGAAAAGGGAAAAACATCCAGTATGCGGCAGTCCTGTGGGCGAAAATGCCTTGTTGATGCTAGAGGTCAGAGGAGAATGGGCCGACTGATTCAAGCTGATAGAAGAGCAACTTTGACTGAAATAACCACTCGTTACAACCGAGGTATGCAGCAAAGCATTTGTGAAGCCACAACACGCACAACCTTGAGGCGAATGGGCTACAACAGACCCCACCAGGTACCACTCATCTCCACTACAAATAGGAAAAAGAGGCTACAATTTGCAAGAGCTCACCAAAATTGGACAGCTGAAGGCTGGAAAAATGTTGCCTGGTCTGATGAGTCTCGATTTCTGTTGAGACATTCAGATGGTAGAGTCAGAATTTGGCGTAAACAGAATGAGAACATGGATCCATCATGCCTTGTTACCACTGTGCAGGCTGGTGGTGGTGGTGTAATGGTGTGGGGGATGTTTTCTTGGCACACTTTAGGCCCCTTAGTGCCAACTGGGCATCGTTTAAATGCCACGGCCTACCTGAGCATTGTTTCTGACCATGTCCATCCCTTTATGGCCACCATGTACCCATCCTCTGATGGCTACTTTCAGCAGGATAACGCACCATGTCACAAAGCTCGAATCATTTCAAATTGGTTTCTTGAACATGACAATGAGTTCACTGTACTAAAATGGCCCCCACAGTCACCAGATCTCAACCCAATAGAGCATCTTTGGGATGTGGTGGAACGGGAGCTTCGTGCCCTGGATGTGCATCCCACAAATCTCCATCAACTGCAAGATGCTATCCATCAATATGGGCCAACATTTCTAAAGAATGCTTTCAGCACCTTGTTGAATCAGTGCCACGTAGAATTAAGGCAGTTCTGAAGGCGAAAGGGGGTCAAACACAGTATTAGTATGGTGTTCCTAATAATCCTTTAGGTGAGTGTATATGAATGCCTTGGGTGCTAGTTTGGGGGTGCTACCTTTTAGAACAACACATTTCAGTGTTTGTAGAATACACTAGATATACCTCACCTGTACCCTGATCTCACCTCCTGGTCCAGATACACTCTCTTGCCAATGGGGATTCTACAGGTGACGGGCGTTAGGCAGGCGGATGCTGGGGTTTTCCGCTGTGTTGCCACCAACATTGCCAACACTCGCTACAGCCATGAAGCCATGCTCAACATCACTGGTAGGTGATAGTGGATAATCAGAGAAACACCTCTGTGAAGTTAAGAGTTCTATTCCCTCTGGCTCGCTAGCTATGTTATTCGTGCCTATACGTATTAAACTGCAAGGACATAATAAATGCATCTGCTTGCAGAGGTTTTGGTGAATTGTCTTCACTGCAGTATATGTCGGAAATGTTCTCCATTACAACTTGAGTTGTTTCCAAAGTCCTCTTAACAACAGTGCTTAACCAAGCAGAAATGTTGTTTTTATCCCAAAAAAAGGCATTTACTAAATTTGGATAGTGTTAGCTCAGCAGATATCTTTTCCACTTCCACTTTCCACTTTTCCACAAATACTTACACACAAAATCTTTACATGTCACATGATTTTTGAAACCTCTCACTCAAAGAGCAAAACCTCACCTCAAATCTCCAAAATCATAAGCTATTTCTCAGCCTTTCACTCAGTTTTCAATTGTATAAAATACTTTTTTTTTTCAAAACACTACACACAATCTTCTACCTAAGACACAAAAATCTAACAGTAAGTGACTTGTTTTCTTTTTCAAAACACAACCAATCAAAATGCTACACTTTTTCACCAGGTCACACACCCACACAGGCATTTTTCATTTTGTGTGAGCAGTTTTGGGAAATGTGTGTAGAGTTTTGAAAAAAAGAGACATAGTTTTGAAAACATGTGTAAGCAGTTGTAAAAAACTGTAAATTGCTAGCGATAATAAAAATAACTGTGAAAAGAATGAAAAAAATCTACATTATATTGTGGATTGACAGTGCAGCAACAGCTAATAAGAGACACCAATTTATCATCTTTGTGTCAGTGTATTTTGTCATCTCATCCATGTTCACTTTTCCTTTGTCATACCAGGAGGAACTCCCAGAACCTACAAGGAGCCAGTCATCCTGTCAGGACCCCAGAATCTGACCATCACTGTCCATCAGACGGCCATCTTGGAGTGCATCGCCACAGGAAACCCAAGGCCCATTGTTTCCTGGAGCAGACTAGGTACTACTGGGAAATTATAACATAATTTATATCATAGAATGAGAATTAGCTAATAAGATGCAGAATGTTTTAACTTTCTATATCTATTTCTATTTCTGTCTGCTTATCTGTGTCTATCAGATGGGCGCTCCATTGGGGTGGAGGGTATCCAGGTTCTGGGGACAGGGAACTTGATGATCTCAGATGTTTCCCTGCAGCACTCGGGTGTGTATGTGTGTGCTGCCAATCGCCCCGGCACCAGAATGAGACGTACTGCACTTGGGCGACTCGTGGTACAAGGTAAGGCCTTACAGAGACTACTGCTGAAGTGTTCTTGAGCAAAGCACTCTACTGGCCCAGTAGAGCTCCACACACCATCAATACTGGTCACTGATTTTGTATTGACTAACTCCAGAGACAAGGCTTTTTTGTTAACAAGTCCAACAACAGTCCAACTGTTTTGAAAATGCCCTTCTTTGCTCAGGTGAGAAGATTGTTTCAAGTTATTATCACCCTGTGTCCAGTAAAGACATGGCCAAAAACAAGCATTTAAAAATACTGAAGTTTGGATTCAGAAATGTACAATTAGCAGGCAAGAAAATCTGTAAAGTTTTTCTGTTATTAACGTATACCCTATATTTGATACAAATAACTGTTTAGTGTGTGATTTGTGAACTTTGAGACAGCTTACAACCATGTCCCCCATGACAATCCTATAGGGGCTACCGTGGGAGTATGGAATGGTGTGGCTGTCGCTATGAGCCATCCGTTCCTTGTATAACCAAAGTGAAAGCTGTGTTCATGTTTTTGAAGTCCATTTTCAGTGGGTGACTGCTAAGGCTGGCCTTAGTCTCTGATCCTGGTTGTGTTATTCATGGACAATTTCTAATGCACAGCCTGAGTGAGGAGGCTGTTGTTCTCTGCCAGAAAAAGGTAGATTGCTCCCTCTGGGGTGGGAGGGATTTGCTGTCCCAAGTGAAGGAGTTTAAGTATCTTGGGATCTTGTTCATGAGTGACGGTAAAATGGAGCGTGAGATGGTGACATGATATGTTCCAACTCTCACCTATGGTCAAATTAGATTTTCAGAAAGGATTAAATACTATATAAGCATATTGTAAATCCTCAAACATGAATGAAAAAAACATAAACATAAAGTATTCCATTTGTGTTGACATTACCGTTGACCAAAATACACCTGTAGTTTAACTTTTTTTTCCACTAAAGTGTGAAAATCAAATAGCAGAGATTTGAAACATGGTCTTCTAAAATATTATAACTGCTTAGTATTAAAAGCGGAACATGAAAATCCAAATTTCTTCCCAGATCCCTGTTGATGGTCACTCAGTTTAGTTTCAGAATACTGCCAGTGAGCTAAGAGGAAATTTAGGAATGTGTTGCTTTAAAACAATGAATTTTATATATTTTAAATAAAGGATTGAGAAAATTATAGTATATTTCTATGTTGTCTACATTTAAAGCTTCAAACAATGCATAGCATTTGATATACTGTATAAACCAAATGAAAAGGCTGGAGCACATTTGACTGATTTTCTTGTACTCTCAATAACAATTCTATATTCATAATTCAGCTTTGCTTTTATCCATCCATCCCTCTGTTCCTGCTGTTCCCTACTCTTTGAAGGGATCAATAATATACCTCACTACTCTCTCACAGTAATTGGCAGTTCTTCCGGTGTGGAGGAGGGGAGAAGGGCCCAATCTCTAATATATTCATTAATTTATTGATCATTTTGCTCTCATTTGGTGTTGAGAGAGAATGAAGACCCACAATGTGGTTTCCAGAGTTTCAAAAGTGTTGAAGTTAAAATGTCCTTGTTATTCTGCAGTGGTGCATCCAAAATTTAAATAGTAATCCCAAACTGTAATAGGAGAGAGCTGAAATTAGTTCCAACATCTGTACAAACACAGGATAGAAAGTTAGCGGACTGTGAGGATATATTCACTGACTCTGTTAAAGTTTATGAATGGTAATATACAGCCACAGGCCTTGGTTGTTTTGTGAACATTTAGTGCCCAAATTCGAAAATCTGAAAATATTACTCTGGAAAATGTTTGTCTTATGTAACAGTCAAGCCCTCCATTACAGTTGTGTAGCTAGCTTCAAATGTGCAGAGATGTTGCGATGTCTCACTGTGAAGGTAAATGTTTTCATTAGGGCCCGAGCACGACCGTGCGAGGTCCCTATTGAATTTGCTCGGATTATCAGGGCCCGAGCACGACCGTGCGAGGTCCCTATTGAATTTGTTCGGATTATATATATTTTTTTTTTTTTAGGGCCCGAGCACGACCGTGCGAGGTCCCTATTGAATTTGCTCGGATTATTAGGGCCCGAGCACGACCGTGCGAGGTCCCTATTGAATCTGCTCGGATTATATTTAGGGCCCGAGCACGACCGTGCGAGGTCCCTATTGAATCTGCTCGGATTATATATATTTAGGGCCCGAGCACGACCGTGCGAGGTCCCTATTGAATCTGCTCGGATTATATTATATTTTTTTTTTTTTTTTTTTTTTCTGCAAAGTAGGCCCAAATGACATGGCCTAAACATACTCGAAAACTCACCAAAATTTGCAAACATGTCAGAACCGGTGAAAAATTTCGTATTCTACAAGTTTCGCACATGGGCGTGGCAAAATGACTCGCTAGCGCCACCTAGAAAATTGGAAATGATTAGC
>NC_060157.1:32006449-32011823 GCF_021292245.1 Micropterus dolomieu | reverse complement strand
AGTCAGAATTTGGCGTAAACAGAATGAGAACATGGATCCATCATGCCTTGTTACCACTGTGCAGGCTGCTGGTGGTGGTGTAATGGTGTGGGGGATGTTTTCTTGGCACACTTTAGGCCCCTTAGTGCTAATTGGCCATCGTTTAAATGCCACGGCCTACCTGAGCATTGTTTCTGACCATGTCCATCCCTTTATGGCCACCATGTACCCATCCTCTGATGGCTACTTCCAGCAGGATAATGCACCATGTCACAAAGCTCCAATCATTTCAAACATGACAATGAGTTCACTGTACTAAAATGGCCCCCCACAGTCACCAGATCTCAACCCAATAGAGCATCTTTGGGATGTGGTGGAACGGGAGCTTCGTGCCCTGGATGTGCATCCCACAAATCTCCATCAACTGCAAGATGCTATCCATCAATATGGGCCAACATTTCTAAAGAATGCTTTCAGCACCTTGTTGAATCAATGCCACGTGGAATTAAGGCAGTTCTGAAGGCGAAAGGGGGTCAAACACAGTATTAGTATGGTGTTCCTAATAATAATAATAATAATAATGTGTATATATGTGTATATATATATGTGTCACAGAATCCTTTCAGTTCTTCATTTTAATTGCACTGAATCTTCACACACTGGCGGCTAGGTGGCTTTGAGATTGATATTTAAATCCTTCTCATTACCTATTAATTTAAGTTACCTACATATTGATTATACCTGTGAGTTACTCTCCACCTGCAGGCAGTCTAAAGACCTCAGACCCTGAATGCAGGATAAGCGGTGGACGATGGATGGATGGATGGATGATGATGTGTGTGTGTGTGTGTGTGTGTGTGTGTGTGTGTGTGTGTGTGTGTGTGTGGTGGTGGGGGGGGAGTTCCTCTCTGAGGCCGGGGTGTGACGTCACTCTCCCACAATGCACGGCTCCCAGCTCAGCGCCCAGCAGTCCAGGCCCGGACTCTAACAAACATCCCTGAAACTTGTTCCAAAATGTCGGCGCGGGGACGGGACGGAGGCCGGAGGGGCCGCGGGGCGGAGGCGCAGTCGGTAAGTGGGGTCGAGTCCGAGTCCAGGACCCGGAGCCAGACTTTAGCTCGGTGAGGCTCAGATGAGTTAGCTCCCGCAGACAAACTCAGACTGAACTTAGTGAAGCGCTCCTCTTTTGTTTTTTATGTAGCACGCTGGCCCGGGGGACTCTGCGGGTCCCCCCGCATCCGCACGGCCACGAGCCGAAACCCGCTACAAAACCCAGCTCCAGACACCAAACCCGGTTTCTCCACATAATTAGGGAAGGCAGCTGGGATAGCAGGCAAAGTTAGCCCCGGTCTGGTACCGACCCCGTCCCACCAGTCAATACCAGTGTAGACCTGTAGACTCCAGCTCCCAGCGGCCTGGGGAGGGCTCTCCGCCTAGAATGGTTCCAGCAAGACCAGCATGTCGGCGCTCGGTACGAGATGCCTCCAGCAGGTCCTCCAACCCGGCAGGCTTTATGCGGTCCTGTTATACCGAGTTAAAGACTCGGGGAGCAGTTTTAAAGTGGCGACTCTGGAGGAGAACTTTTAGAGGTCTGCAGATAAACCATAAACCAGGTCACAGCATGCAGGTCCAGGTCCTGGCTCAGGGCTCTTGATTAGTTGAAAAAACAATTTGTGTTTTGTGTCTGATCAGTTTGATTTTATAAACAGCTGTTGCATACTTTTATGTAAAGGTAGTACTTTACCCTGAAATATTGACGAGGTTGTAGTCAGTCTGATCATAAACTGGTTTTTCCGGCTCATCTGTAAATCTCATGTTCAGACTCAAACCAGCAGCCGCCATCTCATTAGAGCTCAAACTGTGCCGATGCTCTTCGTGATAGAAACTGTAGCTGGAAATGACTGATTACGTCTTCAGGAGGAACCAATGGGCCCAGGACTGAGGGCCACAGACAGGAAGTCAGACTGAGGGACCGACAGGTTGATGATGTTTTGTTGAACGTTCAGAGTAAACAGGCACACAAACTGCAAATTCTGATTGCCAGAACTTCATAACTGTGAAGAAAACTGTACATTTTACTGCAGCACAACCTAATACACAAACATGGATCACTGAAAACACAAACGTGTATTACTAACATGTAACTGAATTCTACAGGGTCCAGGGCCATTACTCGGGCTGATGAAAGTGATGCCACAAACACATCAAACAATGAAAACCGCGACCTGAAGTATCATTTCAGTCAGCAGTTCATGTTCTCCTGGTCTATAAGGACTTTCCACCTCTAACATGTGTCCTTAATATACTATGTTTAGAAAACTCTCTGGCGCGAGGTCCAGGAGGGGCTGACATGATCTGTGGTCCCAGTGGAGAGTCATTAATGAACTACAGCGACATTAACAACATCAGTTTGTGTATGCTTTTATTCTGAAAAACCAGAAACAATCTGAGCTTCGTCTCCTTAAGTAAAGGAGGTATTAAATGTTAGAAAGTAGTTTCAGCTGGGAGATATTTTTATTGAATCTGATTCATCTCACATAAAATCTTAATAAATGTACAGAATCAGCCAGATACAAGAAAACATTTAAATCTTTATATATCACAGTTTAAATGTTTGAATTGCTTTAGTCCTGATCATGCTTCAATATAATCCATGGCTGCAAACAACAATTATTTTTATTATCGATCAGTCTGTCGATTATTTTCTGGATTAGTTGTTAGGTCGCTCAGTGTTTCCCAAAGCCCGAGGTGACGTCCTCAAACTTCTTGTTTTGTCCACAACCCAAATATATTCAGTTTAATGTCACAGAGGAGGAAAGAAACCAGAAAATATTCACATTTAAGAAGCTGGAATAAAAATTTGGAAATTCTTTCTTTACAAAGCGATTAATTGATTATAAAAATAGTTGGCGATTAATTTAAATAGTTAACAACTAATTGATTAATTGACTAATCATTGAAGTTCTAATATAATGTGACTTCTATGTTGAAAAGTTGTATTTGTGGATTCTTTTTTAGACATTTTGGAAATGTAATTTTATTCATATAAGATAAAGAGTTTCAAAATATAAAGTCCTTTGCAATCAGTATTAATAAGGATCAATAAAAGAATGTCAGAACCAGTGAACGTCTAAAAGAATTATTCAGAATCTAACCTAAATAATTTTGGTACATAAACACTCAAATGACAAATGGTTTCAGTTTTGTTTTTCCACTTTTCCTCATCATCGATCCTGAACCTTCAGATCACCTGGTTCACTGAAATGATCAATTATAAATCTTCTCTAGTTTTGTCTTTTTGATATTCCAGACTGTTTCATACATATTTGAGAGTTCTTAATCAGCAGGAGGAGCTCTGGACTATTGGTCTGCTGAGATTACTTAGTAATTCTTGGAAATTAGCATATACTGTTTAACATTAGGTTACCTTTAAGTCTTGGCTGAACATCAAACCTGCTGCTTCCTTGTATCAAAGGACCAGAAGCTCCTTCATCAGAGATAACTGCACATTCTGTAACTGGAAAAGAGAATAAAAAGTTCCTTTAAACCAACTGTTAAAAACAGCGGTCACTGCTTTACACGAGCTCTCTGAACTTTAATAGTCTTAGATATAAATAGGGCAGGATGATATGGCCAAAAATGTTTTCACAATAAGTATCAAATCTTATTTCTTTTCAGTTTAAAGTAGGTCTGAACGATTAATTGCATTTGCGATATTATCGCAATATGATGAAACGAGATTTTCTAATGGCAAAGGCTGCGATTACACTCAGGTCACATGACACGCGAGATAAAGTGCAATTTATACTTCTGCGACGTTTTTTCGTGCAGCTGACGATGGCTTAGTGCACAAACTGGATTTTAAACCACCCCTTCAAGTGAAAACGCTTGGAATGAGCTGCGCGGTGAAGTACTAACTTCGTACAGAACTCTTTAATACGCTTTTGACTTGGTTATTTTTACTTTTTTAATTACTACTGCTAGCTAAACTTGGACGGTCTTGCTAGCTTGATGCTATCTTTACACTTGCCTGGAAGGATGTTCGCGGGAAGCGTTCAAGAAGAGGATGATATGGAGATTTTAGTGGAGAGGGTAAAACGAGCTAATAACGAATGCCACTCTACTTGCTGCCATCAACAAAATTGGTGAAAGACAGGATTCCTTTCTTGAGAAGCTTCAATGCATCGAGAAATCTGTCAGAGAACACCGATGCCATCCGCTCCCTGTCTACGTCTATGGGGGATACTAGGAAGGAGATGAATGGACTTTCTACTAACATAGCGGAGCTGGAGCAGAAGGTAAAGTCATTAACAAAGAGACACAAAAAGAGACACTGTGCTGCGAGACAGGGTAAATGACATCGATGCCTACAAGAGAAGGTGGAATTTAAAGATATCGGGTGTCCCAGAACAAGAAAATGAAAACGTCAAGATGAGTGTTATCGATTTACTGTCTAGAGTCTCGCTGGGAATCAAAGATGCTCTCCATAACTCTGTGGATGTCGCGCACCGCCTTGGCCCCAAGAACAAAAGCAACAACAGCGTACTCCACAACTACGTCGTATTATTGTGCAGTTCTTATCACGCACATACCGGGATCGTGTTTGGGCAGATGCAAAACACTCAGAGGTTCTAAAACAAAAAAGAATCAAGATCACAGAGGAGTTAACACAGCAAGTAAGAGATGCAAGAGCCAAGCTGTGGCCACTTGTGGAGCAGGCGAGAAAAGAAGGGAAGCTGGCCGGCTACAGTGGTCCATTCGCCATCATCGCTGGAAGGAGGATTTCTGCTCAAGATGTGACCTCATCACTGGACGGCTGAGCAACTACCTTTTTCCACACCCAGGTTTCTTGTTCATTTATCCACTGACGTTCCTTGGTGATTCCTTATTGATAGGAAGCTTTGTTTTTGTTTTTTTCATGGCAGATCTTTTATATGGCTATTAATAAGTTGGTGTCTTTGATTATGAGTATTAATGACTATGGCTGCTGTTGGTATTTTGTGATGAGAACATAACTCCTGGAGTTCATTGGACTTAAAGACATTCCAGTTAATTTTACTCTTCAAATAGTGTCCTCCTCTGGACTGTTTAGGAGGGTTAGTCAACGTTTAAAATTTTTTTTTCCTTGATCCATTCCTTTTAGTTTGTCCTTAACTAATAGCAGGAGATAGCCGTCATGTTTCTATGCAATCTTTTGGGTCTTTACGGATAATTTCCGTTTTTCCTTTTTATAGGTCTTATTTAACCAGCTCACCCAAGAAAGGGCATTCTCATATTGCACAGATTATTAAGAAAAGTATACAGCTTCCCCCTTAAGTTCAATTTCCTCCATAAGGTTGGAATTATAGTTTTTTGCTGTCGTCCTAGGTGGAGTTTGCAGCACAACTTAAGACAG
>NC_060157.1:31999835-32006349 GCF_021292245.1 Micropterus dolomieu | reverse complement strand
ACTTGTGGAGCAGGCGAGAAAAGAAGGGAAGCTGGCCGGCTACAGTGGTCCATTCGCCATCATCGCTGGAAGGAGGATTTCTGCTCAAGATGTGACCTCATCACTGGACGGCTGAGCAACTACCTTTTTCCACACCCAGGTTTCTTGTTCATTTATCCACTGACGTTCCTTGGTGATTCCTTATTGATAGGAAGCTTTGTTTTTGTTTTTTTCATGGCAGATCTTTTATATGGCTATTAATAAGTTGGTGTCTTTGATTATGAGTATTAATGACTATGGCTGCTGTTGGTATTTTGTGATGAGAACATAACTCCTGGAGTTCATTGGACTTAAAGACATTCCAGTTAATTTTACTCTTCAAATAGTGTCCTCCTCTGGACTGTTTAGGAGGGTTAGTCAACGTTTAAAATTTTTTTTTCCTTGATCCATTCCTTTTAGTTTGTCCTTAACTAATAGCAGGAGATAGCCGTCATGTTTCTATGCAATCTTTTGGGTCTTTACGGATAATTTCCGTTTTTCCTTTTTATAGGTCTTATTTAACCAGCTCACCCAAGAAAGGGCATTCTCATATTGCACAGATTATTAAGAAAAGTATACAGCTTCCCCCTTAAGTTCAATTTCCTCCATAAGGTTGGAATTATAGTTTTTTGCTGTCGTCCTAGGTGGAGTTTGCAGCACAACTTAAGACAGGAGTGTATTATAATTCAGTTTAGCACTTTTTTCCACATCTTCCAAAGGTTACATTCTAGAAGTCCTTACCTACAAGGTAAATTTATTTGTGTTTTAGTGTTGTCACATTTTTCTCTTTCTTGCTTTTCTCTTAATGTACGAGGGATACGAGAGATTACTAAAAGAAAAGCCTTATTCTTGTTCAAGCACAAAAAAGGGACATATACTTTTTACAAAAAACACATTCATGTCAGAGATGAAACTTTTTGACGTAATGAGTGGGGGGGTAAAGCTCTCTTTTGTCATGGTTCTAGTCATTCAGGGGGCATTATGACTTTATTTGGTCTTAATTTTAATGGTTCAATCATAGACTCAATACTCTCTCCTGAAGGTAGATGGATTGTCAGTGCTGTTAAAATTGATGATTTAATTGTTATTTTAGCTTACATTTATGGTTTTTAATAGGACCACCCTAAATATCACACTTCTTCAGGATTTATCTGCCAAGCTACTCACTCTAAAAGCTAAGTTTTCTTCTGCCACACTTATCATTGGTGGTGACTTTAATGAGGCCTCAGATTTAGATGTTGACAGGTTTCCCTCTAGAGGAAGATCAAGTAACTTAAATGTAGTTATTTGCAATAGTCTGTCATTGGTAGATGCGTTCAGACTTATGTGTCCAAAGTCACTGGATTCGTATACGTGGTTCAAGGCTGACTTGACATAGAAATCTTGCATTGATAGTAATATCTATCCCGCTCCTCTTACAGACCATGCTGGAATTGATCTTGCCCTGTCTACTGCAAACTCCCATCAACAAAGAACTCCAGGATACTGGGAACTTATTTTCCTCTCTTCTGCAACAACCCTCCTTTTGTTCAGGCATTAGGGAAATTATAAATAACTTCAAAACCAGAAATGAAAATCTCCTCTTTATCTAAATGGGAACTGTTTAAATTTGAATGGAAAAAGTTTTCAATTAAGTTTGGCAAAAAGTATTCAAAAGCTAAAATGACAAGGACTTATAATTTTAAAAGAAATAATATTTTAAACATTCCAGTTCCTAATAATGAAGCTCAAATAAAATTGCACTCTTAACAAGAAGAGCTAAATATGCTTTATATTGAAAAAGCAAATGGGGCATTTGTCAGATCAAGGTCAAAATGGCTGAAATATGGAGACAAAAGTGAATTGTACTTTTTCAGTTTGGAAAACAATCTCAACCTTTATCTCTGATCTTTATCAAAAACTACATCCTCCTCTTTTGCCCCTCATTCTTGCTGCTCTTTCTTTGATAAGGTTTGTCCGTTTATTCCTAAATTAAGTCAGGAAAACGTTGAAGTATGTGAAAGTCGCTTAACTATTAGTGAACTGGAAGCTGTTATCCATAAAACTCCATCCAATAAAAGCCCTGGTCCTGATGGGTTGCCATTTGAATTTTACAGAACTTTCAGGACATTAAAGAGATGCTTTTGGCTGTTTTTGACGAATGCATGGAGAAAGGAGAGCTCACTAAATCAATGAAACAAGGCCTCATTGCCCTTATCCCTAAGCCAAAAAAGGACACTCTATATTTAGATAATTGGCGTCCGATATCCTTCTGAAATTCAGATTATAAATTGCTAGCTTCCCTGTATGCCCAAAGACTTAAACCCTGTCTGAGCGAAATAACATCACCAAGCCAGTCTGGATTTATGAAGGATGGACATATAAGTAATAACATCCTTTTAACTCTAGACACATTAGATTATTCAGAACTAATTAATGAAGAAGCAGTTATTTCTTAGACTTTTACAAGGCCTTCGACACTTTGGAACATCCTTTCATAGTTGAATCTTTGCTTCATTTTGGATTTGGAGAAAAATTCAGAAAGATAACACGCTTTATAAAAACATCAATAGCAGTGTCTCATTAGTTAGTGGTACTTCACCTCGTTTTAATGTTAAAAGAGGCATAAGACAGGGGTGCCCAATATTGCCATTCTTATTTTTAATTGCTGCTGAACCTATTAATCTATACACTATATATTGCACAGATATTGAAGGAATACAAATAGGTGATAATAACTTAATTATTAGTCAACTAGCGGATGACACCTGTCTCTTACTAAAAAATGAAGGTCAAGTTCCGATTATATTGGAGGCTTTAAAGTATTTTTCTAAGGCATCAGGTCTCACGATTAACCAGAGTAAATGTGAGATATTAACAGTGCATAATTCTGATAAAACATCCATGAGTGGCATGAAGGTAAAAAAATTCAGTGATACATCTTGGTATCTTGATAGATAAATCCACATCTGAGAGTATCTAGTAACTTTTGAGTTTTGAGCTGCAAAGAGACCCTGCCATACAAGGTTGAGTATTGTTGTCAAAGGCAGAAGGTATTGCAAGAATAGTATACCCTGCCATTTCACTGGATATTGACCCAAAGACATGTAAAGCCATTGACTCGCTTTTATTTAACTTCATATGGAAAAACAAAACTGAGTATGTGAAAAGGAAAACATGTATTAAAAGCTACTCTGAAGGAGGCCTTAATGCATTAGACTTTCAAACTATTAACCAGATTTTCAAGCGCAATTGGATTAAGCACTGTTTGTCTAAAGGCAGTTGTCAGTGGTTACATTCCTAATTTGTTATTTGATAAGTGTGTTGGTCTAAAAGTTCTATTATCTTGTAATTATAAATGTACCAAACTTCACCTCAAGCTCTCTGACTTCCATAAACAAGCTCTTGAAGCACAGAGAATGGCTTTTAAACACAACTTCTCTCCACATTAATGCATATTATGGAACAACCAACATGTGTTATTTAGAAATAAATCCAGGTACATAACAGAGTGGATCGATAAGGGTGTTATATTTATTCAAGACGTTCTTAATGATAGAGGCGAATTTTGTGAATGAGGATTTTGTCTGCAACAGGGGTTTGGATACTTCTCGAAAAGAATATCATAATATTTTAAAAAGCATATCTCCAAAGTTACTATTCTTACTTAAAAGTGCATTGTTACATGGTCCTTTGAAGGGAGAGATCCCCAAGCTCACCCTTGGTGGGAAAGATCTTTTTAACCGTATGTGTAATAATCGTCATATCAGAAGAGTACTGACCTCTGGTCATAATGACTTTCCCAAATCGGTTCTCTTATGGAAATTAAACTTCCCGGAACTCTTGGCAGAGGATGTCTGGTCAGATTCTAACAAATTCCTCATTCCATATAAAAGAAGTCCATATGAAAATCTTGCATAGATACTATCCCTGTAATAAATTCTTAAACAAATTTTTCTCCTTTATGTACTTTCTGAAAACTAGAGGCTGAATCTATTAGTCATATTTTCTTTAATTGTACTTACTCTCAAGAATTCTGGATAGAAGTTGCTTTGTTGATTTTTCGTCGCTTTAACACGTTAATACTCATATTAGAAGACATGGTCTTGTTTCTAAACTGTAAAACTGACTCACAACCCATTGATAACGCTGTAAAACTACTATGTCTTGTTGGTAAATTTCACATCCATAAGGCTAGATCGCTTCAAAATACTCCCTCTTTCCATCTGTTTTGTATTGAATTACAATATCTCTTTGATTCTGTCTCTAAAATACCATTAAACAAAAAAGCTATTAAAACCTCACTAATAATTAGCAAATTACTAAATAAAGAATCTGTTAATACATAGGCTCTACATTACTTTATATCTCCCTCGTACAACCTTATTTCTTTTTTACTTTTTTTTTTTATTAGTGATATTTACTTTACTGGTCTATACTTATGTTTGTCCCGATTTGTTTCGTAATCAAAATCTCTGTATCACAATGTCTGTTAGCACATGTATGTTACTCTTGATTTTGTGGTTAATCGCTGCTAGTAGATCTATATTTGGCTAATAAAGAATGAAGAGAGAAAGAAAGAAATCGACGGCGTAGGCTACGGGTCTACGCAGAGGCTACGCCGTCGCCTCACGTGCACCTCCTCAAAAATGGAACTAACGTCGAGTCGACGCGGACCGTAAGCTCTGTGATTGGTCGGCTGGGTAGTAATGCCTCCGAGCCGACCGGAAGTACCCCGCGCTTTAAAGTAACATTTACTAGCGGCCAAAACGGCGGCTGTAACACAGTGAATCAATATATTTGATCCGTTTCGCTATCAGAATGTGATCCATTCGGTCGGTAACATTTGAAAAGGCTACACCAGCCGCACGTTTACAATTTACCCCCATTTACATTAGCGGAGCGCTAAACCGGAAGTCAGCCTGCTCGGCCGGCAAAAGTCAACCCAGTGGACGCTGTAGTGCTTTTGCCGACTAGCGTTTGGGGGTGTAATTGCAGAATGACGGACACAACTACGCACAAGTATAAATGCACGGCTACGTGCGTAGCCTACGGCGTAGGTACACACATAGACCCTGCGTAGGGTCTACGGGCAGTATAAATGAGCCAGCTGGTCTGCAGAGGAAGCATCAACTAATACACATTACGCTGTATTGACTTGTTGTACAACAAAAGAAACTTTAGTGTCACACAGGGAATAAAAGTAGCACCCTCCACCTGCGGGTAACTTGGTGGTGGTGGGTGAAATCGTCTATCCCGAGTTACAGCCTGGTTACAGCCAGTGCGCTGCTGACGAGCATCGGAGGCTGCTTTCTTGTGGTCTGTTGGTAGGCCGACCTGATGATATTATATCATATTATTAAGGGCTGTCCCCAAATAAGGATTTACTTGGTCGAATCAGAATCGTCAAGTCCTGCCTATAGTCGACTCATAGTCGAATCATGTGTGTTTTTGTGCACGGCGATTGCAAGCGGAGGTAAATGATGATGGTCTGAATATAAAACCCCAACACAACATGTCTCAGCAACATTGCTCTTGTGTCCATGAGAATGCGATGCACCTTAGAATAGCTTAAAACTGCAGTGTTTTCCCAGTTTAATGTGAGCTATAGATGAATGTTTTGGTGTTGGTCGGGGGGTTTGGGGGTGCTCCCCCAAGAAAATGTTGTTTTCCAGTGAAAAATATGTAATTTCACATCACATTGGGCCGTCATTTTCACCATATCTCTGAACAGATAGAGCAGATAATAAATAAACAACAGCCAAAGATCAGTCTACTGGATGAACTACAACCTTTAGATCTGGAGAAAGTAATTTGGTTGGTTCTGTTGCTCCACAGTGATTTTACAATGATGGCACAGCGTGTTTTGGGCAACAGGGAAAACCCTGTTAATATGCCCTCAGAATCATTATAGATACGACTGTTCATGTTTGCCTTGTGTGTCTTCATTTTACAGCTTCTGACATTTATCTGTAGACATAAATACACTGATCAAAAAAATAAAGAGAACACTAAAATAACACATCCTAGATCAGAATGAATGAAATAATCTCATTAAATACTCCTTTCTTTACATAGTTGAATGTGCTGACAACAAAATCACACAAATTATCAATGGAAATCAAATTTATCAACCCATGGAGGTCTGGATTTGGAGTCACACTCAAAGTCAAAGTGGAAAACCACACTACAGGCCGATCCAGCTTTGATGTAATGTCCTTAAAACAAGCCAGAATGAGGCTCAGTAGTGTGTGTGGCCTCCACGTGCCTGTATGACCTCCCTACAACGCCTGGGCGTGCTCCTGATGAGGTGGCGGATGGTCACTCAGTGTGCGAGTGAAAACATTTGTAGCGCTAGTTTAATGATCGTGGGAAATTTTAGTAGTGCACTGCACATGGTGGCTCCGCTTAAGTCTTGAAAAGCTTCAGTCTCTATTCATTCAACTTACACTGTAAATTTCCAGCTAAACTGCCTTATTGTTGATCTCTCTCTCTCTCTCTCTCTCTCTCTCTCTCT
>NC_060157.1:31989436-31999815 GCF_021292245.1 Micropterus dolomieu | reverse complement strand
TCCGTCTCATGCTACCACTAGAGTGAAAGCACCGCCAGCATTCAAAAGTGACCAAAACATCAGCCAGGAAGCATAGGAACTGAGAAGTGGTCTGTGGTCACCACCTGCAGAACCTCTCCTTTATTGGGTCTTGCTAATTGCCCATAATTTCCACCTGTTGTCTATTCCATTTGCACAACAGCATGTGAAATTGATTGTCAATCGATTTCACAGGAGTGTGATTGACTTGGAGTTACATTGTGTCGTTTAAGTGTTCCCTTCATTTTTTTGAGCAGTGTATAAAAAATAGGCAACATGAGAAACCACCTCCCTTCTGAGGTGCTTTTTATTTGCACATTAAAATCCAAACAAACGTCTCCTCATTAGCTTAAAAGGACTACTTTGCATCACTAATTAGCTTTACTAACCTCAGCTCCTCCAGTCACCTCCGTCCTTTCTTTTCCTAACAACCACTTTTTCAGACTGAAAACTGAAAAATGTCAGTTTAGTCTAAGTTTGTACCTGATGTTCTCAACATTGGACAGGTAGGCAGTAATAAACAGTTACTTTATATAAATTCCAGTCACTTTCTATAAATTGAGCTAATGTTAAGTTACATAGCAGCTCTGTAGCTGCTGTAGAAGCTTTCCTGCTCAGTTGCGCAGTCTGAAGGGGAGATGTTAGCTGACTTAGCGCTAACCGGCTTCACTTTTCCAGCAGGTGGGAAACAACAGACTTTTCTTGGTTTTGAGAAGCTGACACACTGTAACAGACACTGTACATTTACTGCCAGAATATTTTCCGCTCGTGTTCACTGTCACTTTCTGCCGCTTGGACAATCAAACACTCGCTACGTGTGTAGCTGCCGTGCTCACTCAGTGTGCGAGTGAAAACATTTGTAGCGCTAGTTTAATGATCGTGGGAAATTTTAGTAGTGCACTGCACATGGTGGCTCCGCTTAAGTCTTGAAAAGCTTCAGTCTCTATTCATTCAACTTACACTGTAAATTTCCAGCTAAACTGCCTTATTGTTGATCTCTCTCTCTCTCTCTCTCTCTCTCTCTCTCTTGCCTGCCATTCACTGGTCTTGTGTGAGTTAGTGTGCATGCCGTGCTGCCCACAACTGCATGCACGTCGCGGTTTCTCGTGGGTCTATTTCAAGTATCCGGCTATTTACAAACAATAAAATATTCTTTGCTTGGTTAATCAATGGTGATAAATTATCTAAAAGTCCCGCGAGGTGCGGACAACTCGGCACAACACCAGTGAAGCTGCCCAGATAGCAAACATTATTGAAACTATATTGAATCAGCGTTCTGCTCTCAACGTTTATTTAATTGAATCATTCATCATCATTTTGCACCAATTTTTAATATTGAAACAACATTGAAATGATAGCCTAACCAACAATCAACCAATATTAAACCACAGAAAAGAGACTAAATATATTAAAAATGTATAAATGACAACAGACAATTTATTAATTAATT
The DNA here is from genome assembly GCF_021292245.1 of Micropterus dolomieu. Lineage (NCBI taxonomy): Eukaryota > Metazoa > Chordata > Actinopteri > Centrarchiformes > Centrarchidae > Micropterus > Micropterus dolomieu. Next base: position 31,998,347 of record NC_060157.1, on the reverse strand, counting down.
TATTTATGGAATAAAAAAAATGATTCACTACTCCTGCTCTGCTCTGTCCATCCATCCGGTCTGGAGCATAGGAAGCCATTTTTGTGCTGCCTGGGCAAAGTCAAAGACTTCTGTTCCCATTGTTTCAGACAGGGCATCTATAACAGAAAACATACAAACAAAATATCTTTCAGTAGTGAAAATGATGTGAAGATGAACAATGTAAGTCGGGCTGAATTGGCGCTTTTCAATCATATTTCCCGGTCACCTGTAATTCAGTGACTTTTCAACATGTTTCCTTGTTTAAAAGGAAGTTTTTCCTTGCCTCTGTCTCCTAGTGCTGCTCTTAGTGGGAACTGTTGGGCTTCTGTAAATAGCATCACAGAGTACGGTCTAGACCTGCTCTTTTATGAAAAGCGCTGTGAGATAACTGTTGTTGTGATTTGGCACTATATAAATAAAATTGAATTGAATTGAATTGTCAATTATAATTAAATGAATTTTCAATCATATTTCCCCGTCAACTAAAAATCAATGGCTTTTCAATGTCACGTAATTTCTGGTCAACTATAAATAGATGATTTTTCAACATTGTTGTTGTTACCCAGTCAACTACAAATCAATGCTTAATCAAGTATAATCGGGACAACTATAAATCAATATTATTCCAATGTCATGTTCATATATGGTAGTTCTTCATCGGTATTGCAATACTGACTCAACATTTATTTAAGTTTGAGATTTCAATCTCAACCATTCTGATGATTCTGATGTTTATTCAATGTAGTCTTGCTATCTGGGTGGGCCTCCGCTCCCTCTCTCCAGCAAGTGTTCTTCCACTGCGACCACACACACGCTACACCTTCACATGCGCACTGACGACCCAGGGTTAGGGTTACAATTTTGGATTTATTCACGCACTTTAAAGACATTTATTGGAAGTTTTATTGTTTTTACATGTTTATTTACAGCATTAAACATTGAAATGTATATTGTAATAGGCTGTATATTAACTTATTGGGAGAAAACTGGTAGTTCTATGTAAAATCAGACGTTGAACACCCCCATATCGCCAAAATGGCACGATCCTTGTTTCACTGCGAAGCTTCGACTGTGAGATTGACAGTCAGTCAATCAGGTTCCGCCCATCGAAGCATCGAACCTTCGAACTATTGGGAGTCAGCCCTAATATTATTTAATTCCATGACATGACTCTCAAACACACACTGATTTACTGCTTGTCCGTTTTGAATAAGGAGGTAAAGGGCTTAAAAATTAATCGCATATTAATTTTATGGTCGCAATATTGTTAAAATAAATTGCAATTAGATTATTTTCCAAAATCGTTCAGCCCTAGTTTAAAGGCAGATTTTTGCTCCTGAGTGAAAGTTAATTGTGGTTAAAACTCTTCTTTCTGGTCAACCCTTGAGGCCAAACAGTGGATCACTTCACAAATCTGAGGCAGAATGTTCAAAACAATCATGATAAAATCTTTGTCAACAAATATGCACAAGTAAAATTAAGTAAAATCTTTTTTCAGTCCTTTTGCCTCAACATAATAAACATCTTAAAAAAAAAAAAATCATAATTCATGTACGATTCAAGTGAATAAAATGAGGCATTTATTGAATATTTAACATTTATTATATTGTTATAATATTTTTTAATATCGCAATAATTATTGTTATTGTTTTATTGTCTAGCCCTAGATCTAACTCATAAATATTCGTCCCCCTGTTTTCCTTCTCAAACTGAAAAAATACAGCCAACACATTCTGAAGTCACATTTCTCTCTGTCGCTATGCCATCGTCTGCGCGTAGCCGCGCCGCGTCATGCTAGCCTGACGTGCACCTCCCCAAAAATGTAAGTAGACAACATGACTATGCAGAACTGTGATTGGTCGGCTTGGTAGTGATTACTTCCTCCCAGCCCCCCGGACATGCTCCGTGCTTTGAATTCAAGTGGCCAAACCAGCAGCTGTAACCCTTTTTAGCACAAAATGATCAGAATATTTGATACATTCAGTCTGATAACATTTGGAAATTCAGTGACTATGCTCGCTAGCGTTTTAAGTGCAGAGCGACACAGACATCAACGCACTTGTATAAATGCTCACGCAGCAGGTAGCCTTCGCCGCAGAAGTCTAAACTGTCCTGTAGCTGGCTGAATGAGAATCTGTTGCTGAGCAGCGACTCCCGCTGGTTCTTCAGAGGCAGGCTGATAAATAAAAGTGACTGAAAACAACATTCGTCCACTCAGCCGACTCCAGCGGCTCCGAAGATGTATTGCAAAAAGAGATGGTGTTATCTAAGGTAAAGTTCTGCTTCAGTTCGTACTTGTTGGCGTTCACAAATCTGTCTCTTCGTCTCTGAATCTCGCTTCAGAAAACAAACAGAAGGGACCTGCAGATCGCAGCAGTGCGGGCGTGTAGCCGTGTTAAGTCACCAGTGTTCACTGTTACTTTACCTGTCCATGATTGTAAAATATTGAGTCACTGTATCTCCAGACAGAACACCAGGGTTTAATTTCAATTTAAGTAACGTAACGAGTTGTCGTCACCTGGGAAACACCTGCTGTTGTCGTGTTGCGCTCCAGATGCTGTTTGAAGTGAATAATGTTGGAGTACTGTTTCTTATTTCAGGGTCGATTTGGCATTTTGGGGTCATCCATATATGATAATTCTTCAAAACAAAAGTTCAATAAATGATGTTTCTAAGTCAGTGAGTTCGATACGGAGGAAGGAGTTAGATAATAGTGATTGTGACATAGTCTTTTTGCCATAGTCAAGCAGCGCTTTTCATTCAAACACAGCAGAGGGGTTTAAAAGGCTGAAAGATCAACTTGTATGGTTACATGACGTCAGCTCATCATCAGAACCAACCAGAGGGGTGACTGTTGTTTCTGTGTTGCAGGTCTGTGGCGATGTGGATCTGCCTCTGTGACTCATCTGAATACTAATCCCTCTGCAGACCAGCACACGAGCGCCTCTCAGGGAACACAGGCCCAGTCAGAGCTCCCAGAGCACCCCATCACCACAGCCCTGTGGGGATTGCTATGGCAGCTGCTGCCACAGAGACCAAGTGCTGGACTCAGACTGGCCCCAGGAAGGCAGGAGAGACCGCTACTCATCGCCCCAAAAGACACAATCAACAAGCAGCACTTGACTCCAGCACTGTCCGTTAACAGGACGGCCTGCAGGTTGAGGGACGGCTCTCGGGAGGATCCTCATGAGTCTGGTCTGCGTTTGCTCCGGCTCTTGGCCAGAGTCCCCGTGCAGCAGCAGAACCAGCACCGTTCCTTGTGTTAGACCATGTTCCACCAGCAAGACCATCTGAAGGGCCAGCTGCAGGAGGGCCAGCCAGCCAGCAGGCAGCTATACCACTGCCAGGAGTGTGGGAAGCAGTACAACACCCAGCTGGGCTACAGACGCCACCTGGTGGCCGCCCACAGCGCCACGGCGGGCCTGTCCTGCCCAGAGGGGGCGCCCTCGCTGCTGGAGCACCTGGGTGGCCACATCGACAGGCCTCCTCCCTCAGAGGGCAACAGCAACGCCGGCGTGCCAGTGAGAGAGAGGAAGTACTCATGTGAGCGATGCGACCGCCGCTTTTACACTCGGAAGGATGTACGGCGCCACGCCGTGGTGCACACTGGGCGCCGCGACTTCCTGTGCCCACGCTGCGCACAACGCTTTGGCCGCAGGGACCACCTGACCCGCCACTTGAAGAAGAGCCATGCTCAGGAGTCTGGGTTGATGCCTCCCTGTACACCCAGCACTCCTGTGGCTGCCCCGAGCCCCGCCACCCAGTGCCCGGTGAAGGAGGAGCCCATCCCTGTGGCCTCTGACATGGGCCCCAAGGAGCCCATGGAGACCTACTCCAGAGACATGTACAACTCCTACCCCATGACCAATCCTGTACCCGGGTTGGGCCACCCCCACGGCCTCATGCAGGGCTCTGTGTCCTCGAGCATGGGCGTTGGGCGCTCCATGCCCCCCCAGTCTTCTCACCACCACCTGCAGCCCCCGGCGGCCCCGCAGCAGCAGCCCTACGGCAACATGGCCAGGTACCAGCACGGATCTACCTCATATCCTCGCGCTGACGTGGACAGCTTCCTGCTGGACCTGCAGAGCGCCCCCCCACCTCACCTGAGTGCAGTCAACTCCGTTACCTCGACTTCTGCCTCCCCTCAGAGGGAAGTGCTGGGTGAAGGGGTGGGTGCTGGCGGTGACCCCCACCTGCTGTCCAGGAGCCCCGCCATCTCCTCCACTGAACTGTCTTGCACCACTAACATGGACCTGGGGCCCCTCCTGGGCTTCTTGCCCTTCAGCCTGCCGCCCTACAGCCCTCACATGGGGATGGGGGGGTTAGTGATGAGCTACCCACCTGCCACCACGACCTCCTCCTCTCCTTCCTCTTCCACTGGGCTGTCCTCCCAGGCTCCAGGGCCCTTTACCTTCTTCCAGCCTCCCCAGGCTCATGTGCCCCAGGGCCCCGGAGCCCACAACCACAGCCAGCTACCTCAGGCGTACAGCAGTCCTGCTATGAGCACTTCCAGCTCCCTACCTCACTACTACCAGGCCTTCCAGCAGTAAGCAGCTCTGTGTCCCACAGACGATGCCTTTACACCAGCTCACGGACGTGTAGCTTTAGCCTGTCAGAGCTAACCATGCTAACTTAGGACACAACAAATCACCTCATCAGTATTACCTCGTTATTTAACAAGGAAGCTTGCACGTTTGAGGGAATGTAGAAAGAGTGTCTACAACCAAAACAGAGAAATACTTCCTTTGGTGAGGCCTGTTACAGGTGGAGGCACTTAGCTCGCCACAGATGGTCCAGGCCCCCCCCCCCCTTCACCAGAATTAGGCCCGTTGTAGGTGTCGGACACTGTTAGGCCCCCGATCAGACAGAAAGCATTTTACAGGTTCGCGCACAGCAATGCCTTTTTTGGTTGACTTTGGAAAAGAACAGTGTGCTGCCTTTTTTCATGTTGCTAGGCAACCACCGATCCAGCTGTCCTGTCAGTCTAATCAAAGATTATAGCACCAGCGATCTGTAATCTTTGGTTTGCTGCTAAGTAATAACTGTCATATTAGCAGAAACTTGATCACAACTCACAGGTCTGTGTCTTTTGTTGCTAAAAATATCTACTTTAATAAAATAGACAAACAGAGGGCGCCTGCTCTGGCATTGATTGAGGGTGAGAGGTGAACAAACATGCAGGAGACAGGGAAACAGAGATCCGTGTGATTACATGAGACCGTCAGAAAAGGGAGACACCGCTGGTAGGAGGCTACCACCAGCTGGTCCAGTAACTTCGTCTTAATGATGGTCGGTTCAAGGCTTATTTTAGCATGACTCGGGGACAGTTTGTTGCAGTCTCCGGACAATCCAAGCAACTGTAAACTTCGTCACCACAACTGAGGGCCTGTCTCTTAGTTCATTCGATTGGTCAATGGAAAAAAACGCAAATGACGTCAGATGCTTTTCTGCTCAGAGTTGAAATTTTTTCAACACTGTGCACTCGGAGCGCTCATTCGAAAACGCACAGCAGGCGCCAAAAATGTGAAGCACCCAGGGCGCATAAACAGCGTGCAGAACGCTCACCGCCAATAGAATACAATTTAAAAAAGGTGCCTCTCACTGCAGAAAATGCATTCTGTCTGATCCGGGCCTTAGTCTTCAGGATACTTGAAACCATGTGTATTATCAGTTCAGCAGATCAGAGTGTAGATCGCAGGTACTGGACCTGAATTGCAGAACCATGTTCTGTATTTGGAAAGTTCCAGCCCTGAAGATCTTTAGATGCAGATCTGAGATCAGACAGACTCTTAACTTCTGTCACTAGATGCACTTAGTTTCATCTTCAACATGGCTGACCTGTAGAGGGTCACATCATCCCACACCCCAGGTGGTGGACAGCTGCTGCCCACCTTGTGGGCCAGAACATTTGACCCAGCAGGTACCGATCAGACAGAGCCATGTTAACCAGGTCACCAATCTCAGCGTCGCTCCCTGTGCCTTTTTAAATGCATAGAAGAAGTTATCCAGGTGTTCACCTAAGACCCACCTGGCTCTGACCTGCTGAGGGAGTGGCTGTCGGAGATCCAGATCTGGGATAGATAGTCCTGGATCTGTTCCACGTGTCAGACTGTCAGCCCAGCGTGTAGCGTTAAACAGACGTCTGACTGTCTGCTGCAGCAGGTGGTACGTCTCAGCTTGTGGGGAACTTCACGTGGAATGTCATAGAAGCGCTTTTTAATATGTTGACCATCTGTACCCCCAGCCCCCCCCCCCCCGATGTGTGAGCACTTGTTCTTGTTGTCCTTCCTTTACCTCCGAGGCCATGGACTCAGGGAAGCCGCCTGTCCCGTGCAGCAGGACAGCAGTACTGGACCGTTCCTGTGGTGGACGCTCAGCTGTGGTGGAGATGAGCTGTGGAAAGAAGAGCTTCTCTCTTTTCTGCCTTAAGGCCCTTGAACTGAAGGACGTCTCTCACCAGCATGTTGCACCAATGTCTTAAAATGCTACTGTTGTGCCTCTAAGAGTGTCTGATCTGGACTTTAAGCACTTACCACGTTTCTAAGACAGGACGGTTGGATCTGTCCCTCAGACACGCAGCGCGGTGCTTTCTGTTTTTACTTGTATTTAGTTACTTTGGCTCTTCCTGTGCCATTAGATTGAAAGTATAAAGGTAGATTTTATGAATCTAAACTCTTTACCTAGCAGCAGACATTGACATTATAATTCAGTCAAACTTTCTACCTCTACCTTGTCGTATATCTTTCTGCAGAGATCATTAGAGATAGTTTAACCTGTAACCATTGGGCAGTTTGTACCACTGTTGAAGAGCCGATCTGTTCAACTTCAGGACCACGTGAGTCCTGGTGGTGCACTCCACTGTCAGGCCTCGTTCTCCATACTTGCCTTTAATGATATTTCTACTTATGTACTACCTCAGAGAAGGGACAGGCAACTGTCCATCTAACTGCAGAGAAAATGTAGAGTTTTATTTTTGTCAGAAGAAGCACATGTACTTTGTAGCTCTGTAGTTTTTTACTAAGATTAGCTCCCAGCAGTAGGAGGTCCACCTGCTCACCATCTGCAGCTTCAAGCTGAGTCCCTCCAGACTGAAGCTGCAGGGGGGGGGGTCTCACTAAAAGAGGGTTCAGGACCGGCATGCTGCCTCGGCTCAGACCCACCACAGTGCAGGATCCACCTCCTGGACTTAGTTATGCATTAGGTGTTTGTATTATCACTTACTAGATTAGAAGACAGGTGAAAGAAAAGGATTGTGTTTTTCTGATTGTCTGAACTTACAGTAATACAAAATAAATCCAGCTTTAGATTTCCACTCTGCTCGTTCCCGTGTTTTACTCAGGTTTAAAGTGAACCAACTAACCTTTAGGAAGAGGGGGGGGGTGAGACTGTGCAAAGGTGTCATCTTTTCAGTCACGTGACATGCTCGGTGACCTGGAGGGCAAAACAACAGAAAAACACAAAAACAGTCAAATTTTATTTGGATCACCTTTCAACTTAAGAAAAAGATTGTAGTGTGGGCATATCCGATCCATATAACATTACAGCATCCGCTGCCGCATTTCTACCGTTAAAAACCGCCAGGTCCCTGCCGCCGCTCGACTGCGGTAATGTTTACTTTTACTTTCTGGGGAATCCCTCACCTAACACAGCCCAGGCTTGTCTCCTCCTCGATTAGTAAATCCGAAAGCACAACAACCATCCAGCATTTTGGCAACACAAAAAGTAACAAACATGCATATTGGTTGGCAGGCTGCGGAAAATGTATTTTTTGCCCTCCAAGAGAGCGTTTTCCTTGGAATGTGATGTCACGTGAAAACTATGAATAGGTGGCTTCTTTGAAGAATCTAAATTCTAAAATCCTTCTGGTGTAACGCTTGTTTACTACATGATCCCACTGAATGGGAAGATGTGTTCAAGCCTTGGTCCGGTGCTGCATGTTTAACATTAACAGCCATATTACAAAATGATCCAGCTGAATCCACATGAAGATCTTCTGTGTCTCTGTAGGAGAACATAACCCTGATGATGTCATAGCGAAGGCATCAGGGTTAAATGAGCCGGACTGGGGTCTAACGCTGTGTTCCACACCTCTCAGAACCTCCCCACCTCAAACTGTCCAAGTGCTTGATCATGACCCCGACCATGATAACCGGATGTTTGTTGCTCAGGTGGTCACACAGCTGAGCCCTCAGCAGCGCCCACAAAAGATGTTTGAATGAAAACCAGTAAATATACGCTCACTACATCAGCTGGTAAATGTTGTGTTCCTACTGATGTTTTTAAGTTCAGTGCAGAGCAGAGGCAGCGACTGTTCACTGTAATTACCTGATAACCTTCGTTTACACACGACAGGTTTTACTACATGATAGTATTATTTTAATGAAACACAGCCAGATATACTTTATGTTGTCTTTCAGTTTATAGTTTACCATTTCCATTGTGTGCTGCCATCATTCAGCTGCTCCTCGTGAAGTCGGGGGACAGATTTAATTAGGAGCTCAAACTTCACGTGGCGTTCATGGTCCTTTTTCTGGTTGGAGGTCTGAAAGTTCCGAGTTGCCTGGAACACAGCATAACAGTCTTTCAATAAATTGGCCGCCTCGTCACTGATTAAGAAGACTGATGTGTTCAATTCAATTCAATTTTCAATTCAATTTTATTTATATAGCGCCAAATCACAACAACAGTTATCTCACAGCGCTTTTCATAAAAGAGCAGGTCTAGACCGTACTCTATGATGCTATTTACAGAAGCCCAACAGTTCCCACCAAGAGCAAGCACTAGGCGACAGAGGCAAGGAAAAACTTCCTTTTAAGAGGCAGAAACCTCGAGCAGAACCATGGCTCAGGGTGGGCGGCCATCTGCCTCCACCGGTTGGGGGTGAAGGAGA
>NC_060157.1:31982566-31989336 GCF_021292245.1 Micropterus dolomieu | reverse complement strand
TTAATGACGAGTAGTACGCTGCTCTGGCATTACGGAGGGCCTTCCTATAAGTTTTAAGACTATCTTGCCAAATTAAACGAGAATTTTCCAGTTTGGTGGAATGCCAATTCCTCTCAAGTTTCCGTGATATTTGCTTTAATTTGCGAGTTTCAGTATTATACCATGGAGCTGACCGTCTTTGTTTTAGTATTTTCTTTTTTAGAGGGGCTACAGAGTCGAGTGTCATTCGCAGCGAGCCTGCAGCACTATCAACAAGATGATCGATTTGGGAGGGACTGAAATTAGCATAGGAGTCCTCCGTTACTTTGTGACTAGATAATGTATTTAGAGCTGATGGAATCGCATCCTTAAATTTAGCTATAGCACTATCAGACACACATCTTGTATAGAAATTTTTGCCCTATGGCGAGTAGTTCAGCAATACAAACTCAAAAGTTATCAAACAGTGGTTCAGGGACTGGACCAACGAGTCAGTCAGACTCCTGAACACCACCACCTCCTACACCTGCTAAAGAAACAGCCATTTACTGTGGAGTCCAGCAGAGCTTCAACTTTTTACTTCACTACATTTATCCAACAGCTTCAGTTACTCACAAAGTCAGATTTTTACACACAAAATATGAAGTTTATAAAATATGATGTTATAAACTAAACTCCAACAGATTATACTAGACTATCTGACAGGATTATTAGATTAATCAATCTGTCAATTGGCAGAAAATTTTTATCATAAAGTCATTTTTAGGAAGATTTTTCCAGATGATACATATTTTTACATTAGTAACATTTTCAATGCAGTACTTTTACTTCACAGTGAGGTATTAGTACTTTTACTGCAGTAAAGGATCTGAATACTTCATCCAGCACTGTTAAAAAGAGCAGGGTTTCTACAGTTCTACTTTTCATGAAGGCCTTGTGGTCTTTAGTGTTCATGGATCATCAGCAAACATCTCATCACTGCAGCAGCTGAACTCCTCTCAGCAGGTTCTGACCAAGACTTTAGCTTCCTGTTAAAAACAAAGGGGGTCACCTGGAGTCCCTTAAAGGGATCCTTTCCATGGTGCAGACACCTGGGGTAACTGTCTGAGCTGAAGCAACAGAAAATAGGGTCCAGGTTTAAAGATGAGACGCTTTTCTGTGTGGGCTCTGTGACATTGATTAACAGCTGTTTAATACAGCGGCTCTCAAACTTGTTCACATCAGGGACCCCCATCTGATAGGGTTTTTGCTTTTAGATGTTTTTATTACAGAAAGTGTCCTGTGTTACTTAGGGAATGAATTACAGTGAAAATAAATGATTCCCCTTTTTGTTGGGGACCCCCTGGTGGTCCTGGGACCCTACTTTGAGAACCACTGGTTTAATAGAACACAGTTGTTGATTTATGTTTATTTAGTTTCTGGTGGTGGTTTATTGCTTATTCTGATTACAGACTGGTGTAGTACAGTCATTCTCCGGTCCGAAAGAGGGCGCTGCAGCTAACGCCAAAAGCCACGAAGAAGAGCCAGCAGCCGGAAGGTCGAGTTGTGTTGTGAGGTAGCAGGTGTAGGACCTGTGTAGGACAGATGCTCAGGTGTAAGACAGCCCAGGTGTAAGACAGCTCAGGTGATAGAGACTAAAGTCTGGAGACCCTCAGACCAGACTAAGTACCGGTCGGGATCCCACCGGGACGCTTCAGCGACGCCCTGTCAGTTAGCACAGGCAGCTAACCGCTAACAGCAGTAACACTCAGGTGTTAGCAGCTAGTTAGCTTGGAGCCGGTCCAGGATGCTAGAGGGTCGCTGGTGAGGATCGACTCCCCTCCCACGGTAAGTCCCCCGCTCAGCGCGCGGTGTTCCTGTTACTCAGCGGGCTAAAGGTCCGGCTGCTGATCCACTGGGAGGCTGGTTAGCTCGTTAGCTTCGTACCGGGGACTTAAAGCGGACTACAGTTAAATTAATAACACGAGGACTGGGAGACACGAGACGGACTATGACGGACTTTAGGTAGAAATGTAGCGTTACACAGGTCGGTGACTTTTGTCCTAACAAAGGCTAAACTAGCTGATGCTAACGGCGATAACGTCATAGGTTTCAGCTGGTTACATGGCTCTGGTCCTATAGGGGGCCCCTGATTTCTATTTTATTATTATTATTATTTTATTTTTGTATGAGTAAGCACATCGTGAGCAATGTACAATCCTGAGTCAAATTCCTCGTATGTGTACACCTAACCTGGCAATAAAACTGATTCTGATTCTTTAGACCAGGGTTACTGCCAGACCCGCCCCTGGTCCCACCAGGCCCTGCACTGGCACCGTCTCTGCTGATGGTCTCAGGCCCCACAGTCTTTTAAACTCAAGTCTATCAGAGAGGTGCGGGTTTTGCTCAGGTCAGAAGGTGGTCTTTGTGCTGGACTAGGGCTGGACAATAAAACAATAACTAATTATTGCAATATAATTTTTTTCAATAACAATATAACAAATTTTCAATAAATGTTTGATTTTATTCACTTGAATCATACACTAATTAGGACTTAATTTTTTTATTAAGATTTTTATTTTGTTGAGGAAAAAGGACTGATAAGGTCCTAATGGGACCAGATCTGTACATCACAGCTACAGAGCCCAGTTGTGATGGTGACACCTAATGTTCACAAGAGAATCTGCAGTTTATTACAGTAACCAGGCCCAACATCATCAACTCCTGGGTTGGGCCAGAACCATGTCTTTAATGGTAGTCCGGTCCAAGTCCTACAGTCCATTTGAAATAATGTCAGTGTTGACACACAGACGAGAACTGGACCAGGATCTAACACCAGTCACAAACAAATAAAATGATTCAGAGTCTTGTGGCATTAAAATCAGCCTCAGAGTTCTGTCATCACTCAAGTTCGATTCGCAGCTTCCGATTCGGCAGTTTAGGGGAAAGTTAAGTTATGTTGCTGAGCGACCAATTCTGTTTTTTGCACCTCTTACTGCTCTGAAAGCTGTTAGGCATTTTAGGCAAAGTCTTAACGCTGTCTAAAACATTTTTAGATTTGAAAAACCTTTATTTTTTAAACTTTATTACCTTTTTTCAATTTGTGAAAATACTATAAAGGGCAATTAAAATGCTTTTGTCACGTGTAGACCACGTTAGACAAAGTCCAGATCCAAAACCACTATACCTAGAGGTCTCAAATCTGGACTAGATTGTCCCAGAGAGACTATAGTTTCTTTATAACACAGTTTTAGATTACTGAAACTTCTATTCCTTTTGTGAAAATACTATAAATGGCGATTTCACTAAGTTAGGCTACTGCAAAATCTTTGTAATGTACCATGAAGTCGACCTGGTTGCCTGCGCTAAACAGCCGATCTCATGCCCTGCTACTTGTGATGCTTTCAGGCAATGTCAGCGGAACGGACACAAAAAAAACCAAACTGTGTACGTAGAGCTACAGAATGAGCAGAATCGATTCATTAATGTCTTAATATTGGGTTTTATCGGGATGTAACGGACAGTGGAGGTTCTGTAATCTCTCTATAGTTAGTATATAGTAAATAAATAATATATAAACACATCATAAACATAGTCAGAGGTGAAATAATTACTCAGATCCTTTATTTAAGTAAAAGTACTACCACACTATGAATATACTCCACAACAAAAGTACAAAATGTACTCAGTTACATGCCATTACAGTAGTCAATGCATTTATATCTCTAAGTGTTTAACTATGTGTTTAATATGTTCTTATTTATTTGCATAATGAAGGCTCTGGACTTGGACAGACTCAGAGACTCAAAACACAAGATAACTACAGAGTTTACTGTGTCAACAGGGATACCACAAGACAACACCAGTTTAAACAGATACAGGGTTATAGCAGAAAAAGGCTAGTAAAATCATAACACATACTACATGTTTTCCCCAGCATTTTTCCAACAAATATCATTTGAAGAACACACATTTTGCCTCAAATCCTGCCCGTACTCTGACTCTGGTTGGCAAAGGAAAAGTACTAACCAATCAGAGGCAGAGTTGTCGAAAGGCTGCAGGGCCAGGCCACTTGGTGTGAAAATAATATAATAATAATAATCTTTATTTGTAGAGCACTTTTCAAAAACAAGTTACAAAGTGCTTCAACAAGTGCAAAGACAACAATACAAGCAAGAAAACATTGAAAAGACCAAAATACACATTTAAGATAAATATAAAATAAGTAAAATAGAATAAAATAAAAGGGATAAAATACAATCAAATAAGATCGGGAAAGGCTCTCCTATAAAAGTATGAAGTGTAAAGAATAATACAAAAAAAAAAAACAAGATAAGAGCATGAAAAATTAATATAAAATTAGTAAAATAAAATAAAAGGGATAAAATAAAGTCAAATAAGATCGGGAAAGGCTCTCCTATAAAAGTATGTTTTAAGAAGGGACTTAAAAGAGTTCACTGACTCAGCCGACCTGATTTCCTCGGGCAGGCTGTTCCAGAGCCTCGGGGTCCTGACAGCAAACGCTCTGTCCCCTTTAGTTTTCAGTCGAGATTCTGGAACAGACAACAGACCTCTGCCCGAGGATCTCAAGGTACGTGCTGGTGCGTATGGGACTAAAAGGTCAGAAATATAACAAGGCGAGAGGCCATGAAGAGCTTTAAAAGTGATCAATAGAATTTTAAAGTCAATTCTAAAACATACTGGGAGCCAGTGTAATGAAGCTAAAATAGGAGTAATGTGGTCATATTTCTTTGTTCTGGTTAAAAGCCTGGCAGCTGAGTTCTGGACAGTCTGGAGTCGATCAGTAGATTTTTGGGTTAAACAGGTGAGGTGGGGGGGTGTTGGCCGTCCTCTGTTTTCCATTGCAGATAGTAGTACCCAGGCCAGAGATAGCACCCCTCAATCTAGCTGGTCGTCATAGAGACGCCACACACAACTGTCGCAACGCAATATTAATGCGACACACACACCAGGGACGCACACACAGCTGTCTCTTGATTTAAGTTAAAATGTTTCAACATTACTCAGAATCTAAAGACTGATAAGACTGAGGTGATACGAAAAAAGTACCTGGTAGCAGGTACAAGTACAACTTTTACACAAAGGAAAACCAAAAGAAGGCAAGTAGAGGTGGTACCTTGCAGTGGAAAAGGTGCTTTACGTTTCTCTCTCCCTGTTTGTCCACTTCGGTGACTTTCTCCGTCAGTAGTAGGCTAGGCTGTATAAAGTCACCGAAAAGAAACAGAACTAGTCTTCTGGACTTTTCCTCCCTTCACAGCAGCAGCTGCATGTTGCAGAGGTGTGTTGACGACGTAGCCTATCAAAACAAAACTAACGTGGTAGCAAACAAATAACATCTGACTGGTGTGTCCAGTGTCGCGACTTGAAACGTAATCACCGTGTTTCTCTGATAAATGCAACAGTGTGTCGTCTAACCTGGGCGGCCCGCGGAAGTGTATGTGTACGAAACACTGACTGAACCGTGCTTTTCTTTTTACAAGCCAGGTCTTTAACAGTGTCGACCAGCACTGTGTCTCCCTCCATGTTGTTGAGAGTTTGTAAGTAGACGGCTAGTAGAGGGGCGGGGCTGCGCAGTGAGGGAGAGAGTGAGGAGCAAACGCTGGCAGGACTCTACAGAAACATATTCATTAACTCAACATCAAACTATATCGGTATAAACGGTATTGTCTAATTTCATATTTCTTTTGAAATTATATCAGTATACATTATATACCGCCCAGCCCTAGGAACCAGCAGATGGCAGTATTTGATTTGCTATCTGACCCGATGACCAGGATTTCTGTTTTGTCTGAGTTCAGCTGGAGGAAATTATTTGACATCCATTTTTTAACTTCACAAAGGCAGTTGTTAAGTGAACTCGGCATTCCAGGGTCTGTGGATCTGACGGCCAAGTATATTTGTGTGTCATCAGCATAAATATGGATAATATGTCCAAGGGGAAGCAGATACAAGGAAAACAAAATGGGTCCTAAGACCGACCCCTGAGGCACACCATATTTAACTGGACAGAATGAAGAGACATAGTTGTTTACAGACACGCAAAACTTCCTATTTGACAGGTAGGATGAAAACCATTCTAGAGCAGTACCAGAGATCCCCACCCAGTGCCTCATACTGTCTAACATGAGGTTGTGATCAATGGTGTGTGTGTGTGTGTGTGTGTGTGTGTGTGTGTGTATAATACACACACACACACACACACACACACACACACACACAGCTCAAAAAAATGAAGGGAACACTTAAACGACACAATGTAACTCCAAGTCAATCACACTCCTGTGAAATCGATTGACAATCAATTTCACATGCTGTTGTGCAAATGGAATAGACAACAGGTGGAAATTATGGGCAATTAGCAAGACCCAATAAAGGAGAGGTTCTGCAGGTGGTGACCACAGACCACTTCTCAGTTCCTATGCTTCCTGGCTGATGTTTTGGTCACTTTTGAATGCTGGCGGTGCTTTCACTCTAGTGGTAGCATGAGACGGAGTCTACAACCCACACAAGTGGCTCAGGTAGTGCAGCTCATCCAGGATGGCACATCAGTGCGAGCTGTAGCAAGAAGGTTTGCTGTCTGTCAGCGTAGTGTCCAGAGCACGGAGGCGCTACCAGGAGACAGGCCAGTACATCAGGAGACGTGGAGGAGGCCGTAGGAGGGCAACAACCCAGCAGCTGGACCGCTACCTCCGCCTTTGTGCAAGGAGGAGCAGGAGGAGCACTGCCAGAGCCCTGCAAAATGACCTCCAGCAGGCCACAAATGTGCATGTGTCTGCTCAAACGGTCAGAAA
>NC_060157.1:31979793-31982466 GCF_021292245.1 Micropterus dolomieu | reverse complement strand
AACATCCTCCAGCATGACCGGTTTGGCGGTGGGTCAGTGATGGTGTGGGGTGGCATTTCTTTGGGGGGCCGCACAGCCCTCCGTGTGCTCGCCAGAGGCAGCCTGACTGCCATTAGGTACCGAGATGAGATCCTCAGACCCCTTGTGAGACCATATGCTGGTGAGGTTGGCCCTGGGTTCCTCCTAATGCAAGGCAATGCTAGACCTCATGTGGCTGGAGTGTGTCAGCAGTTCCTGCAAGAGGAAGGCATTGATGCTATGGACCGGCCCGCCCGTTCCCCAGACCTGAATCCAATTGAGCACATCTGGGACATCATGTCTCGCTCCATCCACCAACGCCACGTTGCACCACAGACTGTCCAGGAGTTGGCAGATGCTTTAGTCCAGGTCTGGGAGGAGATCCCTCAGGAGACCATCCGCCACCTCATCAGGAGCACGCCCAGGCGTTGTAGGGAGGTCATACAGGCACGTGGAGGCCACACACACTACTGAGCCTCATTCTGGCTTGTTTTAAGGACATTACATCAAAGCTGGATCGGCCTGTAGTGTGGTTTTCCACTTTGACTTTGAGTGTGACTCCAAATCCAGACCTCCATGGGTTGATAAATTTGATTTCCATTGATAATTTGTTGTTGTGTGATTTTGTTGTCAGAGGTTTAGGCTATATAACTGTAGCCCCCCCCCGGACGTTGTTTTGTCTCCCGTGCAGGGCCATGTCTCTGGTCTTCCCACGACCCAGTACCAACGCAGTCCACGGCAAGAAGGAGAAGAGGCTGATGGCGGAGGTGAACGCGTCACCGCTAAAACACTTTGTCACGGCAAAGAAGAAGATCAACGGGATCTTCGAGCAGCTGGGGGCCTACATCAAGGAGAGCTCCTGCTTTCTGGAAGGTAAACGCTCACCCCTTTAGTTTCATACAGATTTAAATCCTTGTGTCTCCAGACTGAAGTTTGATTTCTGAGTTTACAACATTTAACGACTCAAATAAAAATTACCCTGAAGGTAAAAGCTGGAGCCCGGCTTAACTTCCCTTGAGCCCGGGTTCAGTGTTGTTATGAGCAAAATATCCGGCTGTGAAGACTGGAACCAGACCGCCACCCACAGATATAACCTAACTCCCAGTATGACCTCTGTCTGTTAGATACTCACAAAAATGACGAGCTGGACCCCGTCACCACGGAGGACCAGGTCCAGGAGGTCCGGGGTTACCTCACCAAGGTGGCAGGGATTGGAGAGGTGCTGGCCCGCAGACACATGAAGGTGGTCTTCTTTGGAAGGTATGTATTATAATAAATATGACACCACAGTGACCTTTGTTTCTTCATCTCTAGTTTATTAAAGTCGTTCTGAATCCAGTGCAGCCGTAAAAAGTGTTCACATGTTACGTTAGACCTGAAACCAGAGGGTCGAGTCAAAGACTGCATCTTGTGTTCTTCAGGACCAGTAACGGGAAGAGCTCAGTGATCAACGCCATGCTGTGTGACAAGGTGCTGCCCTCTGGAATCGGACACACCACCAACTGCTTCCTGAGGGTGGAGGGCACCGACGGCCACGAGGCCTTCCTGCTCACTGAAGGCTCTGAGGAGAGAAAGAGCATAAAGGTCAGCAGGACTCACTGAGCCCCTTTACGGGCACGGCCGTCCAAACAGTCTGTAGTGCTGCACGCTGATGCTGCCTTTGTGTTTGCAGACGGTGAACCAGCTGGCTCATGCTCTGCACCAGGATGAGGACTTGGACGCGGGCAGCTTGGTCTGCGTCATGTGGCCTAAAGCCAAGTGTGCTCTGCTGAGGGACGACCTGGTGCTGGTGGACAGGTCGGATCATCAGCTTAACTCCCATCACATGTCTGACGAGTCTCACTAAGCTGGCATGAGATTACATTTATTAACTCTTAGTAACGGGGGAATAACGGCGTTATATGTTGGACCTGCAGGTAAAATGTTTAGTAGCAGTGATATAGCTGACAGTAAGGAGTCGTCTTTATCGCATTAAGAGTTCTTGTTGTAGCTCTGCAGTGATGCACCAGCAGAAAACTGAATAAAATACATCAGTTGGCTTATTCTACTTCCCGTTCCACCCCCAGCCCAGGTATTGACGTCACCACAGAACTGGACAGCTGGATCGACAAGTTCTGCCTGGACGCCGACGTGTTTGTTCTGGTGGCGAACTCAGAGTCCACGCTGATGCAGACGGTGAGACCGAGTGCAGTCTGTGTTGCAGACAGTCTGTGAGAAATCAGCGTTTGTAGTGAACGTCAGCGGTAACGTTCACCTGTGTGTTCACCTGCAGGAGAAGTCCTTCTTTCATAAGGTCAACGAGCGGCTCTCCAGCCCCAACATTTTCATCCTCAATAACCGCTGGGATGCCTCGGCCTCGGAGCCGGAGTACATGGAGGAGGTCCGTCAGCTGCAGTTTAGCTGTATGTGTTGTTGCACTTCCTGTTTGGTAACGTGTGTTGTTGCTGTGTCAGGTCCGCAGGCAGCACATGGACCGCTGCACCAACTTCCTGGTGGATGAGCTGGGCGTGGTGGACCGAGCCCAGGCCAGTGACCGCATCTTCTTCGTCTCTGCCAAGGAAGTACTCCAGGCCCGGGTGCAGAAGGCTCAAGGGATGCCTGAAGCAGGTGTGTGTGTGGGGGGGGGGGGGGGGCCCGGGGGGGGGGGGGGGGGTT
>NC_060157.1:31953228-31979773 GCF_021292245.1 Micropterus dolomieu | reverse complement strand
GGGGGGGGGGGGGGGGGGGGGGGGGGGGGACCCGAGCTGGGCTGGAGCAGTTCCTCAGTTAAACGTGTTGTCCGGTTTCAGGTGGAGCGCTTGCTGAAGGCTTCCAGGCCCGAATGTTTGAGTTCCAGAACTTTGAGAGGCGATTTGAGGTGAGATTTAAACACCAGTGAGGTCAGTTAGGGTCCAATATTCAATTCAGTTTTGTCTGAATTGTCTCTGTACAGAACACACAGAGATGATAACACCTGCTAACTGTAGCTCAGGCTCATCATAACTGCTCGTACTGTCTGGATGTTAATCATCTTGTGAAGTTGAGGGCAGCGGCGTGTTCACTGACCGACGCCTTGATGCTGTGGTCTGTGTGTAGGAGTGCATCTCCCAGTCAGCTGTGAAGACCAAGTTTGAGCAGCACACTGTGAGGGCCAAGCAGATCTCTGAGGCCCTGCGCTGCATCATGGACTCTGTTCATATTGCTGCACAAGAGCAGAGGTGAGTCAGCTGGCAGATGTGAACCAAACCAAACGAGCCCAGAGGGTCACATGTGTCTCTTGATGCCTTTACACTGGGGTGTATGTGTGTGTGCAGGGTCTACTGCCTCGACACCAAAGAGGACCGTCAGGACCGGTTGGAGTTCATAGACAAGCAGTTGGACCTGCTGACCATGGACTGTAAGGCCAAGATCAAGAAGATCACTGAGGAGGTGGAGCGACAGGTGAGCATGACATCATAGGGTACCTGCTGCTCCGCAGCAGCTGGGCTTTAACTTCCTCCCTGAGGGTCGGGGCTGATTAGTGAAGCCCTGAATTATTTCCTCACTTATCAAAGAAAATGTGTATCTCTAAAGAAAGATAGTCCTGGTTGAGCTCTGTTCTGAAGGGGCCTGGTTTTGACCTGGCTCTCTGCTCCGGTTCAGGTGGCAAACGCCATGGCAGAGGAGATTAGGAAGCTCCACGTGCTGGTTGACGACTTCCATATGGACTTCCACCCTTCACCAGTGGTGCTCAAGGTCTACAAGAACGTGAGTTTAACCTCTTTCCCCAGACCCTTTTATTCTGCAGACCTGATTCTGTTAATGTCTTTATCCCAGTCACTACAGCGAGCTAGAACAATATCTGACTTTCACAAACACATTTTTGAAGGATGACAAATATCGTCTAATTTTTATTATCTATTTATTTATTAAGAAATTCCAGAAAATATCCTAAAAAATTTTTTGTATCACACACCCCTGTGTGAAGACCAGGAGCCCTGGACGTGTGGAACAATGGAAGAAGATAATCAAATGTGATGCAGGCAGGGCAAGTTCTCTGCGTGGGGCGTTTTCTATTCGACAGTAGGGATCGACCAATGTGATTTTTTTTTTCCAGGCCGATACCAATTATTAGTAACCAATTAGACCGATGACTGATATATATGGAACCGATATACATCTTCTGTAAAATATTTAATCTTGGTGTCAAAATTTAGAATAACACAAACTCCAACACAAAACTTTGTTAAAAAATACCAAGTTGACATGTTCAATCTTTATAAATAGTAAATAAAATTAATTAGAGATCCATCCCAGAGATGGACTTGTTAACTATGTGTGATAAATTATCAAACTTTGTCTTTACCTGCTGCCATTTGTATTGTATTTATTTTATATTGTTAGGATTTTATTGATACATTCATTGATAGTAATTATTGGTTCTGATCTTTATCTATACTCTTATTGGTTTTTCATTACTGAAAAATATGTTATTTAAAAAAGAATAAATTCAGAACTTTCAGAATTTTATTATAACGAGCTGTTCTCAAAGCAACAACAAAAGTAAAGTTTACAGCAGCAAAGTAACAATATGAAATCAGTATCTCACTGGAAACAATTGGAACATGTAAAATAAACTACATTCCCGACATCAGTGCAGTTTGCAGTGCAGAAAGAAGATAGCAGTCAGTTTCAGTCCTCCTCCCTCTGCTGCTGCTGTAGAGAGGAGCTGGTTTCTCTCAACAAGCAACTGAGTTTGCAAGGATTTTCAAAATTTTAGCTAAACAGGCTACAGCCAGAGAGATTTAGCTTGTTTATAACTTGCTGTTAGCTGAGCTAGCACATGTGCTTGTGTAAAACCAAAACACAGCTGCGGTGGAGAGATTAAAATATCGCTTGTTGTACTGATGCAGTATCAGCCTTTTACTAGTATTGCTGTTTTTGCTGTACTTACTTGCAGTAGCGGCTGTAGTTATGGTCAACTGGTCTAATCTACACTCCGCTAGCTCCGCTGTGTGTGTGTGTGTGCGCGCGCATGCGGAGCTCTGCTGAGACAGGAGAGGGGGGGCTGCAGCGTGGTGGTTTGCTCGTTCGATTGGCTACTTCTGCACAATTGTCAGTGTTAGGCTCGTGACTTGTAACCAATCAGCTGGTACTGTGGGCGGGACATTGTACTCACCACTCTGTGGGCTCGAGCAGACAGACAGACAGAGAGGCGGCTGAATCAGAGCCAAAGGATCATTTCTTAATTAATGAATTAAATGGCTATCTGTTTTTAAAATGGCTGATGCAGATTATTAGGAAAATGCTGATTATCAGCGGCGATAATCAGCCAGACCGATTCTTGGTCGACCCCTCTTCGACGGTACATAATTATGACGCTCACCT
Organism: Micropterus dolomieu; assembly: GCF_021292245.1. NCBI lineage: Eukaryota > Metazoa > Chordata > Actinopteri > Centrarchiformes > Centrarchidae > Micropterus > Micropterus dolomieu. Next base: position 31,977,135 of record NC_060157.1, on the reverse strand, counting down.
GTTCCTGTTGTCACCTGCCTGCTGATCTCTGCGGGCGGAAACAGCAGGAGAAGCTCGCTGCCTTTCATGCAGTCGTGTGCATAAAGGTGCTGGTCAAAGTAACTTTTCGTGAACTGACCAATCACAGCCTGGAGGGGGTGGGACATTAAAAATGCTTGACTTGTTGAATTGTCTTTCTGCATGACTGATTATTGAGGAGTTAGTACTGATTATTAGCATTAACTAATCAGAGACTGACCACCATGTAGGTCGTTATTCTTACACAAGGATTTAATGACACAGAAATGAAACTGCTTTCCCACTGAATTTAATATCACACAAGTGGTGAGATATTATAGTGTACTATTATCCGATATTAGAATGTACCGGCCGACACACACACCTACATGTAAATGTTACCAGCACCTACTCTTTCCACTTCAAGCTCTGACTAAAGGTGGGGAGACACAACCGTGGTTGACAAATGTGTCAAAATACACTGGAGATAAGCTTGTTGGTGGAGACGGAAAGCAGATTGGTACTTGGTTCATTTCCTGACTTTGAGCACTTGAGGATGAAGCAGCAGGCCCAGTGTAGTGTGGCATTGTGGGTGAACGGCAGCAGTGTTTGATTGTTTCTCTGTTGTGCTGTTTCTCTTGAAGGAGCTCCACCGCCACATAGAGGAGGGTCTAGGCAAGAACATGTCAGAGAGGTGCTCCAGCTCCATCACTGGGGCCCTGCAGGCCACGCAGACCGACATGATCGGTAACCCTCCTCTGCTCACAGCTGAGATCAGCACAAACACACACCTGTACACTGTTCACATTGGCTTTAATGCCACGTCACACTGTTAACCGTGACTGTCTGTAGCCACACTGTGTCACTTCTGTCTTACTGTGTTCTGGTGACCCCCCCCCGCCCCGCTCACCGACCCGTTTGCTGTCTTGTGTGCAGAGGGTCTGAAGCCTCTGCTGCCCGGCCCGGCCCGGGAGCAGGTGGACAAGCTGGTTCCCCGTCAGTGCTTCAGCCTCAGCTACGACCTGGCCTGTGACAAGCTCTGCAGTGACTTTCAGGAGGACATCGGCTTCCACTTCTCTCTGGGCTGGACCATGCTGGTGAACCGCTTCCTGGGGCCCAAGAACACCCGGCGGGCCCTCATGGGCTACAGCGACCAGGTAATGCCTTCAGGGACATAAACCAGAGAGAGTGAGCTTTACAGGGTCCTGAAAGGTTCTCAAAGAATATCTGTCCTCCCTCACTAAACGCAGTGAGCCTCTTGTACCTGCAGCAGGTGCTGGACCAGGAGAGTCCCCTACAGTCTTTGCTGTCATAGTCCTGCCCCCTGTAGGTAGTGGAGTAGTGTGACACCTCTGGCAGGAATGTGTAGTCAGAGATAAAGTGGAACCAAAGGAACTAAGGGTGCGCCCATCGATTGGTCACCGATCGTAACCGGCCAATAATGGCTTTAACTAGTTTGATCGGTGGTCGCTAAAAAGGCTGATAAGAAAAGCCAATCGGATGACGCAGTACTCGCCAGACAAATTTTCAACAGCAGCTAAAATGTTTCACTGCGCTGTCTGAGCGGATTTCAAAGCTAGACAGCACCAAAGTCCTTCTCAGACAAGAAGGGATTAACGCGCCCATATCAATCAGCTGACTGCCTCTCTCTCTGTGTTTTCGTTACAAAAGCGGAGAACTGTTGCTACGTTTCCGCCGTCCGTCCAGATTAAAACGGTGAATCAGAAGATGTTTGTTTGAAAACGCTGCTGACCCGATGGCCAAAACAGAGGACTTTATAAAACAATGACACGCACTCACACGTTTGGCTTTGCGAGTTGGTCTCAAAGCGAAAACACGATGCTTTACAGAGTTATAGTTTTGGTATTTTTATTTAAATATAAGTACTGTGTAAATAACACTTAACAGTTAGCCTAGCCTACTGTGCATGTCGCTGTATTTACTTTGCGACATCTCCCAGCCTGTTTTCTGCCTCAGTCTCTCGTACTCCCGTGTTACTTTCAGCAGGGGCGTTTCCAGGTTCTTGAAACATTGGGGGCTTAGCCCAGCACAGAAATCTTTCATTGCCGCCTACCCAAAGTACATTTATAAAGCAACAGTAAATTATATATGTAGCCTACATTTATTGTGAATTTTATAATTACTACTGATAATAATTAACACTGATGATATTAAATTGGGGGGGGGTCTGGAGATACTCCCCCAGAAGATTTTGAATTTGATTTTCCTGAATTCTGGAGACATTTTCTGCACCAATTTATGGTGGAAATGTCTTTATTTTATAAAGGGAAGGTGGCAGGTGACAATTCAGAATATAAAAATATAATACAATGTAATGCAGTAATCAGTAGCTTATATGTTTGTTTTTTTAGATTATATACTATATTTCGGTTGTTTTCACGCATTTGGCGAATTATTATTTTTTTGGCCCACAAGCAGGGGGGGTGCTGTAATAGATGTGATTGGGCCAGCCCAATGTCAGTATAGGCCTGATGCTTTATGGGCCGATCGTTGGCCCATTTTTTAAAAAACAGTTTGGCCAATATAAATAAATAATTTGACTTGTAGCCTACTCGATGAGACGAGCGCACTGCTTTTCATCAGAGGAAGAAAACCGAAACTGAAAACACTTGTGATCAGACAGAAATATCACCACAATTCAACTAATGTTCACTTCAGCACCTCTGATAAAGTGCAGCTCACATCCGCTCTAGAGGGAATGAAGCATCCTGGAGCAGAGAGACCGTCAAACAGAGCAAAGTGTCTCTGAGCGAGGGGGACAGAGACAGCAGGACACAGAGCGATCAGGTGTGTCATGATATTCTCTCACTACTTTGCGGCGACTGTTAACCGTTTGTTAGCAAATACACTGACCAACAACATTTATATTTAAATGTATTGATTACAGTTTTGCTAGGGACAATTTAGAAGTTGCGGATAAGCCCTGAAGCTGTGAGCAATGCCCTCTCTGTCTCTCTCTCCCTCCTCTCGTGCTCATTCTAAACGCAGGCGGACTGAGTAATGGTAAACAAAATGTAGCAGTATTATTGCGAGTAGCCTCCGCTCTTTGAAGTCCTGCGAGACAAAATGAAGATTAATGCATATTAACAAAATATTTTTGTTGCTGTTGTTTAGTTACATTCGGGGTTACAGTCAAAATATCTGGGGCTAAAGCCCTGGAAAAAGTAACCTGGCGATGACTTTCAGTAACAATTCCACTTCGTTGTCGGCCACTGGAGGAAAAAAAAAAAAAAAAAGCCTGTTGTGGTTCTTGGTCTGTAATCGTCTGCTACTGCGGAGTAAACCATCTGCTTCATGTTTACACTGGCACGCGCATGCCCAGTGTAGCTACCTGAACGGCCACTAGATGTGTGTTTTCAGTCGTTCTAATATAGACAGAGATCAACTCTGATGCGCAGCTGAAACGCTGCTGTGGACGGAGAAGATCGGTTTCGTTATAAAACTGTTAAAAACGTAGCAGTGTGGATGTAGCCTCACATTACTCCTCTCTCTACTCCTCTCATGTCAACCCTCCTGTTTCCCCGAGATTCTCCAGTATTTTTTCGTTCTCACCCGGTATCCACCCGTTAAATGTTTCCCCGGAAATCTCCCTTATTTTTAACCTTTTATGAAATCAAATAAAAATCTTCTGGCCGTATTTAAAGTGTTTGCTACTCTCCCTCTGGTAAAGTCAGTGGCATGTAAAATATGTAGACTCTTGCACAAGGATAAAAAATGAAAACAATCCACTGAAATGATATAAGGCCTATAGCCTACTGATGGCAAACCATATGAAATTAGAATGAATATAGTAGCCTATGTAATATTAACAATTGACTGTATAATATGGAATTTACATTGTAGCCTATTTTCTATTTATTTAAATTTTCAAATCTCACTGAAGGCAGTTTTGACTCCTCTCTGTAGCCCTTCTCCCTCTCTCTGCTCCTCTCTCCCTCCTTAAGCCCACAGAACCTGCCTGAGCTTTCCAGAACAAAAAGCAGCTACTTCAGAGTTTATCATCGACTCATGATGCCTGTGCTCCTTTATCTCCTAAATATTTTGGCTATAGCCTTTTTTGTTGCAGTTTTTATGGTTGTAGTAAATTTATAAAGATGCTGTTTGTTATGTTTTTGTAGTTTATTCCACAGTAAAGCTATATTTGTTAAGCTGTAAGATGTTCACAGTAACCAGGCAAAGGATGCTATGGTTTAAGTCTCTAACACAGATTGAGTGGAATTTGTTGCCCAAGTTTCCTGGCTATAAAATAAACAGTTGTCATTTCATGATACTTTATCATCTGTTAACTTTAACACTTAATACATTGTTTTTAGGACCAATTAAATAAATATACAGTACACTGTATAATGCTACATGATAAATAAAAGGCTCCAAATAGACCCGGTGATCGTGATCAGCCCAAAAAATCCTGATCGGAGCACCTCTAAAAGGAACCTTGAATATTTCTGCACCTCACTGGGGAGGGAGGAGTCTATCGCCCTGCTTCAGATGCTTTTCATGTAAGCAGTGTCGTCTTCTGTGTTACCGGCTGCAGGTCCCCCGGCCCCTGGCCCTGACCCCGGTCAGCACCAGCATGCCTCCGTTCCCACAGAGCTCCATGACCCAGGAGGAGCTGATGGTGTCCATGGTAACCGGTCTTGCCTCCCTTACCTCCCGTACTTCCATGGGCGTCCTCGTGGTCGGCGGCGTGGTGAGGACACACACACATACATATGAGAATAATAAAGGATACAGGTGAAAGGCGGCTGGGCGGCTGTGGTGGTGGGGGGGTTTTCAGTGGACCTGAAGTCGTGTGTGTGTGTGTGTGTGCGCGTGCACGCAGATCTGGAAGGCCGTGGGCTGGCGTTTGATCGCCCTGTCGGTGGGTCTGTATGGGCTGCTCTACATCTATGAGCGGCTCACCTGGACCACCAGGGCCAAGGAGAGAGCCTTCAAGAGACAGTTTGTGGACTACGCCAGCGAGAAGCTGCAGCTCATTGTCAGCTACACCGGGTCCAACTGCAGCCACCAAGTCCAGCAGTAAGCGCACACTCACTCACTCGCTCACTACTGTCGTTGTCAGCAGCTGTTCTGGTTAAACACTAGGTGTCTCTGCTGCTTTCTAACCCGTGTCCCTGCTGGTTGCGGTCCTCAGGGAGCTGGCCGGTGTGTTTGCTCAGCTCTGCCAGCAGGTGGACGTCACCCGTCAGAACCTGGAGGATGAAATCACAGACATGAACAGCAAGATCGAGCTATTGGACGGCCTGCAGAGCAAAGCCAAGCTGCTGCGGTAAGTGACCCGGTTAGATCCTCAGGTCTGCAGTGACACAGTTGGGTCCTGTGTGGGTGTTACAAACATGAATGTGTGCTTTGTTTTGTCAGGAACAAGGCGGGCTGGCTGGACAGCGAGCTCAACATGTTCACCCAGCAGTACCTCCACCACAGCAAGTAAACACCAGAGCAGAGCCAGAACCCAGACCAGAGGAACAGCTGGTCCCCTGCTGAAGGTTCCTGTATTTTAATGAGAGGAAGTGGATCGTTGGAGTCAATGGTGATCTGGATCCGAGGATGTGAGCTCTGTCCTGTGGTCAGCTCGTCCCACAGACTCAGAGCGCCCCCTGTGGCTGATAGTCTGACTGCAGAACAGAAGCTGAGCTCTCCTTGAATCCCCATCCTGCCCCCTAACCACTGCTCTGGGACTCGACCTGAGTCCAGTGAAGTCGGCCACAGTGAACTTGTTGATGTGATTTTGTGCTTAGGTGGAAGAAAGTTTTTTATGTTAGCTGAAAGTGGAACTGGTCTCACCTGAGACAGATTCAGCAGGTTTCATCCATGTATAACATCTGCTTTTACTGAGTGCACCTCCTTTATTGTCCCAGATCTTCATTTCTGTGAGGAGAAAAGTTTTGACCTGTGAAGAATAGATTTTAGTTTGTTCCTTGTGTTGCTGCGCTTGATCTGTATTTATATCATCATCTTCATCCTCATCATCACATCTCATGTTCAGACTCAGACCAGCCGCATTTCCTGTCTGTGGCTCCGAGCCTGTTGGCTCTAGCCTTTAAACAGAATCCGCTGCTCGCAAATACCTGTCGGGGCTCTTTCAGCAGAGTCCACACGTGGAAGTCTGAGGGTATTTGGGGTAGCAGGACGGTGTCTGTGGGACTGAGTCTGAACATGAGATTTATTGATGACCAGATGCTTCTGATTTTATTCACGTTTCACTACAGAATATGAGAAGGGCCAAATGCAGTGCTTAAATAATCTGACTTTATACTGGCTCAAAGTTCACAGATGTTAAAGTGAGACATTGCAGCACCAAACCTGATGGAGCTCCTCCTCTGTTCCACTCTGTTCTTTAAGGACCAGGTTTGTTAAACTGTCCTCAGGAACGAGCTGATGGAACCCTCTGATGCTGGGGACACTGTTTCCCTGATTGAGCTCAGAATCCAGACCTCCACGTGGCCCTTCTGATCCCCCACCCAGATGTGGTTTCAGCGCTCTGTGTTTGTGTTCCTGCCTGTCTGAACGACACATGATGGAGGCTGGAGGCAAATCAGCCCCTGTTTCAGATGAATTCTACTGTGGTTTCTGCTGTGTGAATATAATTTAATAAAGTGGGGGGGAGCTGCACTGTGCCTGGATTAGTCTGTCGGATTACTGTAAAGGTCCTGTTTGATTGGCCGTGCTGTAAATGGAAGATGCACGCCGCGTGTCGCCCAGTGAGCATGAAGGCCATCGTACGACTGCGCCGTCAGAGTGAACTCGTGCACTTTATCACTTTGCTGCTGTGTGATTTGTGTTTGTGAAGCAGAGGAGTCTTCGGGCTTCAGGAGAACCACCTGCATGCTGTGGCTGTTTGTCCTGCTCAACTGTTCAAACATGTGTATGTCTGAAAATAAAGGTGACGCCAACCTAATCCCTTTCCAGATAGTTACATGTGCAAACTTTTACTGTGTGGTAGGAGGTGTCGGGTGTTTCGTCCTGTACTTTGCTGCACTCAATTCACTTCTCATCTCGCTGTGGTCCCTGAGGGTAAGATATGTTGGTAGGTAAATACTAATTAGTTCGCAGTACCTCATGTCTCACACTGACACCCAGCCGGTCTCCATGCACACCTAGGGGGTAATCACCTGGAGAGACTGTAGGAGCTCAGACCCTTTGAAAGGGCCAGTCAGTCACAGTGATGCTGAGAGACTAGAGGAGACCTGGGTCATTGTAACACCTGAGGGCTTGGCCAGCAGGTGGCAGTATGACACCACTGACGAGCTTCACTTCAGGTCCTGGCAGCCCTTTAGTAGCAAACTGAAGCTGACAGCATGTCAGATTTGAATGGAGAGCAGTGAAGCCAGTTTTGGACCAATAAAATACTACTACAGGGCTACTTCCTGTTGGCACCAGTGTCTACTGCGCATGATCACGCAGCATAACAATGGTTTAATGACGTAGAGCAACGACAGAAACACCATAATTCTGGTAGCTGTGGGGCTGCGCCAACAAGTGTCTCGGCTCAGTGTGTTTGTCTGACTCAGATTGTCACTGTTTAATCAGCCCACCTATAGGCTCACCTGCCACACACAAATGCAGCGTCTCTGATGGAACAATAGTTTTTTTATTTTGTTTTTTTTTATTCATAGAGCGTTTATAATCTAAATAATACGGTTACATCTCTCATGTGTGACAAGATGTCTCAGGGTTTTGATGTCATTTTTGAGCCTACATGTAGGCTTTGGTCAGCTTCACTGTTTCAACTGTGGCTTACCCCCTTGGTGCAAACACTAACTGCTTAACTGATCACTAACCAATCGCTGCTTTAGTGTAGGCCTATAAATAGGTCAAAGGTCAGATTAACTGTTTTTAACATTAGACGCCAACAATGGACAGAGAACCAGGGGAGTAGGAGAGAGAAGCAGGGGACCACAGGTTCAAGGAGGAAGAGTTGGAGGAGGGCCGTCACTTATGAGATCAGGGCCACATGTGTTGATCATGTGATCAACCACTGGTTGACCATGAGAGAAGCTGGACTAAGAGTCCAGCCCAACTTGAGTCGCTCCAAAGTGGCGTCCAAATCAAACCTTCAGAAATGAGAACAGGTTGCAACTATCTATGCTGCATTTGACACGGTCGACCGCAACATATTACTAGACAGACTTGAAAACTGGGTTGGACTTTCTGGCACAGTACTAAAATGGTTTGAATCCTACTTAAAGGACAGGGGCTACTTTGTATCTATAGGTAATCACACATCTGAGCTGACAAAAATAACGTGGAGTTCCCCAAGGCTCCATTCTGGGGCCTCTTTTGTTTAACACTTACATGCTTCCACTGGCTCAGATTCTGAAAAACAACAAAATATGTTACCATAATTATGCAGATGACACACAGATTTACATCTGAATTTGAGGAGCCACATTAAGACAATTACAAAGTCAGCACACTATCACCTGAAGAATATATCACGGATCAAAGGACTTATGTCTCAGCAAGACCTTGAAAAACTTATCCATGCATTTATCTTCAGTTGACTCGACTACTGTAACAGTGTCCTTACAGGCTCCCTAAGAAATCCATCAGACAGCTGCAGCTGATTCAGAACGCTGCTGCTCGAGTCCTCACTAAGACCAAAAAGATAGATCACATCACTCCAGTTCTGAGGTCTTTACATTGGCTTCCTGTATGTCAAAGAATTGATTTCAAAATCCTGCTGTTAGTTTATAAAGCACTAAATGGTTTAGGGCCAAAATACATTTGTGATCTTCTGCTTCGTTACGAACCATCCAGACCTCTCAGGTCGTCTGGGGCAGGTCTGCTTTCTGTCCCCAGAGTCAAATCTAAACAAGGAGAAGCAGCGTTCAGTTATTATGCTCCGTATATCTGGAACAAACTCCCAGATAACTGCAGGTCTGCTGAAACTGTCTTTTAAATTAAGACTGAAGACTTTCCTTTCTACCATTGCTTTTAATTAAATATTTAAGATTTTTCTTTTTACCACTGCCTTTAACTAGTAGTCTTTTTCTTTGTTTTTAGCTTTTTACCCTTGCTTTTAATTAAATATTTTACACTGCACTGTAACTTTTATTATTTTTTAATGTGTATTTTTTCAATTTCCCTATGTTGCTTTTAAACTTTTTTTTTTTTATATTTCCCTGTTGCTTTTTTTTTATGTAAAGCACTTTGAATTACCTTGTTGAAATGTGCTATACAAATAAACTTGCCTTGCCTAATGACTATTTCAGCAGTACAGTAAAATACATATTTGCCGATTATACACCCCCCTCCCAACACACACAAATTTGTTGTTCTTTATTCTAAAAAGACCACACCACCACAAATATGGATTTAGAATATTTTATTGTATGACACAGGGGAGAAGAGCTGAGATTATATGCCAGAATGTATTAAGGATCCAGATGAAAGGATGTGGGAAGAGGAAGAACGGTGAGGGGTCGAGGGATGTGGGGATGAGAGTCGAGGGTAGGGAGATGAAGAGAGTGATGAATGAGGGAATGGAAAGGTGAGGGACGGAAGGTTGAAAACAATGGATTGGTGGCAGGTAGGTAGGAGGGATCCAGGGAGGTCAAGACTCAGGGCAGGTGAGCCGTCTCTTCATGTGTTCTGGAATGTCATCAACCGGTGGCAATAAGACGGGAGGGAACCAGGGGAGTTGAGACTCTGTGTAGGGGAATCGTCTCTACATGTACAGTGCTTCAGATAGAGCCCCCAGTGATCAAAGGATCAGCTTTATTTCTCAGGTATGTGTACACATATGAGGAATTTGACTCTGGATTGTACAATGCTCACTATGTGCTTCCTTACAATACAATAATAATACAATAATAAAATCAGACACAGGCTACAGTATAGAGAACATATATATGCACTATAAACAAAAACAATATAGAAAGATTGAGACAATAGTGCAATGAGCAGAGTGCAATATTATTATTATTATTATTATTATTATTATTATTATGTCGGAGGTGGATGTAATATATAGGTACACATACATGCGGGAAACATGCGTGTAAGGAAGTATTATGTGCAGGTGTTGTGTACTTGAGGTAGGTAGATTTGGCATACAGTATGAACAGCTCTGAACAGCACTGAAACAGAGAATGATGAATAAATAATAAGTGTTAGCTATTAAACAGGTGGCTGATTAGACGCAGAGTTACTGGGTTATTGCATTTACATTTACATTTACTCATTTGGCAGACGCTTTTATCCAAAGCGCTAATGGCACATATCGCAGCAGTGGGGTAAATACCTAGGGAAAGAAGTTATTAACAAAAAGTGCAATCAATACAAGGTAATTGTAGGGGATAGAGGGAGAATAGCACAGGAAGTGCATGTTAGATGTTAGGAGTTGGTGTTATAAGAGGAATTGTTCTCGGAAGAGACGAGTTTTCAAGAGCTTCTTGAAATTAGAGAGGGATGCCCCTGCTCTGATGGCATGTGGTAGCTTGTTTCACCATCGTGGTGTCACAGATGCGAACAGCCGGGACTGGGATTGCTTTGTGTGAAGGGATGGCAGAGCCAGGCAGCGTTCGTTGGAGGACCGTAGTGGCCAAGAAGGAACATAAACTTGTATTATGGAGTTTAGGTAGATGGGTGCAGACCCAGTAGTCACTCTGTATGCAAGCATTAGTGACTTGAACCTGATTCTGGAGGCCACGGGTAGCCAGTGGAGGTCACACAGCAATGGAGTGACATGCGTCCCTTTGGGCTGATCAAAAACCAGACGCGCTGCTGCGTTCTGAACCATTTGTAGGGGTTTCACCACACAAGCTGGAAGACCCGCTAGGAGGGCATTGCAGTAGTCGAGGCGAGAGGTAACCATGGCCCGTACCAGAAGCTGGGTGACTTATTGAGTGTGGTAGGGCCTAATTTTTCTGATGTTGTATAGAGCAAAGCGACACGACAGCAGCATCATGGTCTGACAACTGGTCATCAATCATGACACTCAAGTTTCTCACCACCCTTGCTGGAGTGATGGTTGAGGAGTCAATTTGTAGTTTGATGTTATGGTGGATAGATTGCTTGGCTGGAATGACCAAGAGTTCAGTCTTAGAGAGGTTTAGTTGAAGGTGGAAAGCCTTCATCCATGCAGATATGTCCGAGAGACAGTCTGTGATCCACGCCGAGACGGTGGGGTCGTCTGGCAGGAAGGATAGGTAGCGTAGCAGTGGTAAGAGAAGCCGTGCGAGCAAATGATCGGCCCTAGGGGGCCCTAGCACTGAGCCTTGGGGTACCCCTGTGGAGAGGCAATGGGAGGTGGATAATTGTCCTTGCCACAAAACATTGGAGGAATGCCCCGAGAGATACGATTCGAACCACAGGAGTGCTTTACCCGAGATGCACATTGCTGAGAGTGCGGATAGGAGGATCATGTGATTGACTGTGTCAAAGGCAGCTGATAGGTCAAGCAGGATAAGAACCGAGGATTGGGCTGCAGCGTTAGCTGACCTTAGGGCTTCTGTAACGGACAAAGAGCCGTTTCAGTAGAGTGGCCACTCTTAAAACTAGACTGATATGGATCTAGGAGGTCATTCCGTGAGAGGAATTCTGAGACCTGTTTGAAGACTGCCCGTTCGATAGTTTTGGATAAAAATGGTAGAAGAGAAACTGGCCGATAGTTCTCAACTTGAGTTAGGTCGAGTGAGGGCTTTTTAAGCAGGGGTGTAACCCGAGCCCTTTTGAAGGTGGTCGGGAAGGTTCCTGAAGCCAGAGAAGTATTTATCACATGAGTGATTGCCGGGACCACAGTAGGAGATATGGCTTGGAGGAGATTCGTAGGAATCGGGTTCAGTGGGCATGTAGTGGGACGGCTATGGGTCAGGAGTTCTGATACTTTGTTCTCCGTGAGAGGAGTAAATGAGGAGAGTGAAGCGCCATTGTCCTGGGAAGCAATGACACTTATTGCACAAGGATTGTTCCTGACACTGTGAGTCATAATCAGCTGTTCAGAGATGGCTTGTGGGAAGAAACTGTTGGTTTTGGTGTACAGTGCTCTGTAGCGCCTACCATGTGTGCAACATTCCGTTTCCGTATGTGTTGTACCGTGTGTTATATCCACCAGAAGCTCTCCACTAAACTGATTAATTTGTCGATTTTTATCCATTCTTTTATGGTACACTTATAGATCTCGGTTACTTTTACAACTACGTTTCAATTGGTTAAAGGATATCAGAAATCAGAGGTCTGGATTTCAAGTTATCAAAGAAATACTCTGAGCACACGCTTCGGTGTCGTGCTAGCAGCGCTACTACACCTTTCTCTACTACAATCTATGTGAGCGATGGCAGAGTGTGTTTCATGCCATCTTACCATGTCAAAGTTGACAGACAGTAGTTTGAGATCATGGAGAAAAATAAGTGCATTCTGGAGCTTTCAACAGTCACTTCGGCCCAAGCTAAGCGCGTAACTGCTATGAGCTTCCTCAACCAAGGATCCCGACTTACAGCACCCACATTCCACCTGCCTGAGTGCACCAAGTCTGACTTTTGGAATGATTTTACCATCCCATGGCTTGGGTCCTCCATCGCCAAAGCCTTGGGGCTCGCGGCGGGCTCTGCCCAGCCTGGTGGCACTAAGGAGCTTCTCAATTCCTCCCTGCTTCAGCAGGCCCCCAATGGCAGGTTTGCGAGAGCAATGGTCCAGTGGATGGAAGACTGTCAGCTCTGGTGAGTTCAACTCCACATCAATCAGAGCACTGGACAGTGGTCAGTGCGGCTAAGCATGGGACCAGCTGGCAAACAGATTTGATATTCTGGACTCCCAGGACTTTCCGCTGCTGGAAAGTCACTGTAATCCCACAGCATCCAAGTCTTCGTCCTCTGCCCGACGCAGGTTACTGAGGGAGGCTGTCATCAGGAGGAGCTCAGGTGAACCCGTTAGTTCGGGGATGACAGCGGGTCCCCCCCACTGGAATGGTTGCTGCTCCCCAGCTACAGCGCTCTCCGGTCGCCACCTCTCAACACGCAGCTGCAGCATTTTCCCGACCTTCGGCCGTACCTCCTCTCTTTCACCCAACATCACTGATTCTCGGAGACTCTACAGTGAGAAATATCCAGTTCGCCAACGCAATCACACACTGTCTTCCTGGTGCCACAACCCCGGATATCATTGATATACTGCCCGGTCTTCTGCCATCTCTTCCGACATTCATTAGGAAAGTTATAATCCACGTTGGCTCAAATGACATCGCACGCCTGCAGTCAGAACTGATGAAAAAGGACTTTATTTGCCTATTCGACTTGCTCAACAGTAGTGGAAAACTGTTATTCATGTCTGGCCCAATTCCCACGCTGGGTTGCGGAGTTCGGCGCTTTAGCAGGATCCTTAGCCTCCACACCTGGCTTCAGTCGGCCTGCTGCTCCCATGGTATTGGCTATGTCCATAATTTTGACTTATTCTGGAACCGTCCCTCCTTCTATGCACATGGTGGTTTGCACCCAAGCAAGTTAGGTAGCTGCATGCTGGCGGTGAATCTGCAGCATGCAGTTCTCTCATCCCGACAGCGCTGACTAACTACACCATCTGCTTCCCCCAGCTTCCATACCCAGCACGCTAAAGATAGTCATTTACTGTCCACAGCCTCTTACTCCCCCTTGTGGTTAGACAGTAATACTCCCACCGCTGTAGTTGGTCGTAACATCCCTGTTGTCATATCTCATAGGCCTGCCAAGTCACACAATGAATCTGTGCATGCTAACACTCCAAACATTAATAATTTAATCATGATCCAGAACAAAACCTCTACTCTAGCTTCAATGTCAGGTCCACAATATCTGGCCATATACTGGTCACCTCGCTCTATCACTGCTAAAGCAAGTAGGCCTAACGGAGTAAATGTCAAAAACCTCCTTCCATTGAAAAATTGAGGTGATACGTTGTCAGAGTGAGCTGCACAGCAACTACCGGACTGTTCTGTCAAATTTGCCTTATTAAACTCTCGGTCTCTATCAAATAAGACCTTTATTTTAAATAATTATTTTAAATCTCATCATTTGGATTTTTTATTTGTAAAAGAGACCTGGCTAAATGTTGGAGATCTCATCTCCCTTGGTGATCTCTGTCCTCCCCAGTGTAACTTTCTAAACTTCCCAAGGACCACTGGTTAAGGAGGTGGCTTAGCCACTGTTTTTAAAAATTGTTTTAAATGCAGACTTATGCCTGTAGATGTATACTCTACTTTTGAGGTGCAACTTTTAAATATTAACATCACTTCCCCAATCCTATGTGCACTGGTGTACAGGCCTCCTAAAACTAACAGTAACTTCCTTAAAGAGTTTTCTGATCTTTTGACATTTATGGCTTCCCGCTCTGACAAACTGCTTATCATAGGGGATTTCAATATTCATATTTGCTGCCCATCGAAACCGATGGTCACCGAGTTTTTACTTCTCGCTGATTCTTTCGGTCTAACACAGTCTGTATCAGGTCCAACTCATCAGAAGGATCACACACTTGATCTTGTATTATCGTGCGTTTTTTCTGTCTCTAACCTTGAAATTACTGCTACTGGTGTCTCTGACCATCTCATGATTATGTTCAATTCCACTTTACCATGTCCCCTTCCCACCCCTTTCCAGCCTCATTTCCTTGGCTGATCTAATAACCCAGACACAGCCGCACACTTCTCCAACATCTTCATGCACACTTATTTACCTCAGATCTCAGATGCCGTATCTTCGAATGCTGACACTGAGGAACTAGTCACTCTCTTTACCTCATCCTGCTCTGACACACTGGAATGTGTAGCTCCATTAAAACAAAAACAAAGCAAACATTGTTGGTACCCCACGGCTAAATGATTCCACTCGCGCTTTTATGCGAGATTATAGAAGGGCAGAGCGCAAATGGAAAAAAGACAAACTCCAGGTCTCATATGAAATCCTAAGAAACTGCTTAAACCATTACCAAAGTGCTGTTAAGTCAGCTAAAGTATAATATTATGCTGAACTAATTAACAATAATGCCCATAGGCCTAATATACTGTTCAAAACTATCAACTCCTTCCTAACTCCGGCCGTTGCTGCTACCTCTGCTCCTTCTACTGAAAACTGTGAGATGTTTAGGAACCTTTTTATTGACAAAATTGACAACATTAGATTTCACATCGCACCCTTAGGCTCAGACCCTGTAGAAACCAATCATCCAGCTAGCTGCCTCCAGAAGTTTCAAACAGTGCCATCCTCCCAGGTACTGGAGGTGGTCATGCATTTAAATTCTACCTACTGTCCCATAGCAGCCTTCGACAAAATTGACCATGCGATTCTATGAAAACGCCTGGAGGAAAAAGTCGGTCTACAGGGCACAGTGTAACAATGGTTTACATCCTACCTGAAAGAATGTTTACTGTTAGAATAGGAAATTGTTCATCATCTCCTGCTACCTTTAAATGCGCCATCCCTCAAGGCTTGATTTTAGGCCGTCTCCTATTTTCACTGTACATGCTTCCTCTTTGTACTATTTTTGAGAAGTATAATATTTTGTATCATTGTTACGCAGATGATACACAGTTCTACATACCAGTTACACCTGACAGTACTCACTACCTGAAAAACCTCTTAAACTGTCTGACTGATATCAAAGGCTGGATGGCGAGGAACTTCCTTCTTCTATGCTCTGTCATTAGCTTAAGTAACTCACTTGGTCCCCTGACTACAAACTTGCACAATGTAGTGAAGAATTTAGGCGTTTTTATGGATACTTACTTGAATTTTAACAAGCAAATCAGTAGTGTCGTAATGGACAATTTATAATCATCTTAGAACCATAGCCAAATTGAAGCCATTTTTATCCCATAGAGACCTGGAAACAGTTATACATGCGCTTATCACCTCACGGCTGGACTACTGTAATTCCCTGTATATGGGCTGACCCATTCAACACTTTCCCGACTACAAATGGTTCATGCAGCTGCCAGATTTTTAACTGGAACAAAGAAAAGACAACACATAACCCCGGTCTTGTCTCACTTGCACTGGTTACCGGTAAAATACAGAATAGATTTTAAAATTTTATTTGTTTTTAAAGCCCTCAATGGCTTAGTCCCACAATACATTACTGATATGCTAATTCCCTATTCTGCACCTAGGTCGCTCAGGTCATCTTCACAACAACTCCTCTTAATCCCCTTCTCATGCCTTACAACTAAAGGAGACCAGGCCTTTTCTTATGCTGCCCCCAGGCTTTGGAATAGTCTTCCATCTAACATCAAGTCCAGGCCCAACATTGAGAACGTCAAATCTAATTTAAAGACGTACCTTTTTTCTTTGGCTTTTACCTGATCTTGTCCCTTATTTTATTTATTTATTTTAATCCATTTTAATTTGATGTTGTTCTTACTTACTTCCTTTTAGTTCTCCATATTCCTTTTATTAATGTGTATTGGCGCACGAGTGTTTAATTGTGTAGTGGAATACACAGTGATATATACTCTTTGTTCTTTTGTTCGTTTATACTTGTATTTGGGTGTATTGTGTTCTTGGAAAGCACTTTGGGTCAACTCCTGTTGTTTTTAAATGGGCTATATAAATAAAGCTTACTTGACTTGATTTGACTACCAGAGGGGAGGAGCTGGAACAGGTTGTGATGTTTCCACGTTGTGGGATGTGATGCAGTCCCAAGTTGACTGCATCATTCAGTGACCTGTTAGCCCTGTAGGCAAACTGCAGGGGGTCCAGCAGGGGGCCTGTAATGTCCTTCAGGTGGGCCAGTCTTTCAAAGGACTTCATGACTACAGATGTCAGGGCGACAGGCCTGTAGTCATTTAATCCAGAAATGGAGGGTTTTTTGGGGACCGGGATGATTGTGGAACGTTTGAAGCGGGAGGGAACTTCACACAGCTCCAGTGATCTGTTGAAGATCTGTGTGAAGATGGGGGCCACATAATATGCTGTCTGTACTTTGGGAGTTCATGGTTGAGGTTTGCTCTTTTGAAGTCCCCGAGAACAATGAGCAGGGAGTCTGGATGTTTTTTCTCCACGTTAGTTATCTGGTTGGCCAGGTGTAGTAACGCCTCACAGGCCTGAGGTGGAATGTGACCAGGACAAACGAGGAAAGACAATCTGTGTCCCAGGATAGCAGGGTCATCTGAATCAGACTTGTTGCTATGATGACAGTTCCAGATTCATTTTTAAAAACCAAAAGACTCTTGTCAAGTCCTCAGCATTATAATGTGAAGGTGGGGACCTGGACGTGTTTCTGAAGTGATTACTGTGAACACGACCAGCTGATCGTGTTGGGAGGATTTCAGTTTTCTGTTTAGTCCTCGTTCTCTCTAACTGTTTAACACTTTAAGAGGGCTGCTTGGAGAATATTAGTTTTGTCGAAACAAGATAAAGACTGTTTATTGATCTACTTTTTGTTGTCTGATGATAATGAACTTTGCAGCAACTCGACTCAGTGAAAGTCAGCCAATGTCAACCACGTACCACGCACTGTAGGCCCTGTATGTTCTGCAGTGTTCAGTCTGAGCTTCACTGAAAAGACCAGACCGACTGTGGGCTTTCACTGGTCTCCGTGTTCCCTCTTTCTATTTATATCTTTACAAAGAAGCCCATTCAGCACACAGGACGATCAGTAGAGCAGAAGAGAAGGCCTTACTGTCATTCCATGTTGGACAACACTGTCTAAATCATTTATGAGCTCTGGCCCTCAGTTCAGGCTCTCCTGTTAATCCTGTTCATATGTCAAAGTGTAATATGCTTATACATTATTTAATATGATGGATAGATGATAATAAACTTAATTTATACAGCAACTTTCAAAACCAAGACCGTTCAAAGGTGCGTCACATAATGCATAACATACAAGCAAAGAGAGAAATAAGTCAGAAAATGTAACATCAGACACAGAAGATAATAAAAACAGAGAGAGAAAACTAAATGTAAAGGAACATTAAAATATTTGCGCAGGCGTTATAAGAGATGCCAGCATGTAGAGGTGGGCACTGCCTCCGCCGCTCTCTGTTCCACAGTGTTGCACAGTGTGCTTGAATAATATAATCAGGACCACTAACCAGTGTTAAGGTGCAGGACTTTAGAGGCCTTTGTGATGGCAATTCAAGTTTTCAAATAAACAGCTCAGGCAAACACTTGTCTTTCTGTGAATGTTATTCAAGTCTTCTGCAGAAGGAACTCACGGGGACACATACACATCAGAGAGTATCATCCAAGTGAGCTGCAGTGTAACAGCTCATGCAGCTTTTATCTTAGTCTCAGGGTCGGAGTCCTGTCTCATCAAAGGAACATGGTGTCTTTCAGTGTTCCCTAGGGGATCTATAGAAAGACCAAATGTCCAAGGTACATGTGGTGAACCACTTGAAGTCATGACCCCTCTGGACATATGTTAAAGCATCACACACATTTACCTTCCATTGACCCCATACCCAAGAGGCTGGAGGCCCCTAGTGAGATTAGTTACATGGCAGTGTTTTAAAGATGGATCTCATGAAATTCCCTTCACACCTTCCAGTCCTGAATGTCAGCAGTGCAGAGAATGTCCAGATGGTTAAGATTTTTTAGGGCTAAGCGAAACACACATCTGGGAGTCATCTGCGTAACACTGGCAGGGCACAGGGGCCAAGTGGAAAAACTGAACAAACAGGGCCTGGTGAGGCCACCTGAGCCTCTTGAAACTCATGAGCATCCTGAACCTCCTAAGCCTCCTAAACTTCCTGAGCATCCTGAAGCACCTGAGTCTCCTGAGCATCCTGAACTACCTGAGTCTCCTGAACCAACTGAGCCTGTTGGCCCTCCTGAGTCTCCTGAACCAACTGAGCCTGTTGGACCTCCTGAGCCTCCTGAACCACCTGAGTCTCTTGAGCATCCTGAGCCTCTTGAACCTCACGAGCCTCTTGAACTTCCTGAACATCCTGAATCACCTGGACCTTCTGAGCCTCCTGAACCTCCTGAGCCACAGCCCCCCTGACAATGCTCTCGGATATCAGCAATGAAGGACCTTTGACATTCATCCTTTATATTACAAAGAATACAGTGTAGAATGGACATTGATCTGACGAGGGTCCCACCAATTGATTAAACTTTATTTTTTGAAGACAAATGTTCAGCAGAGTTGAGTTATTTATGAGGAAGTTGTCATTTACTGTGAACAAACAGGTCGTGTTGCTCTGACCACATTTTAAGATGCTTTTAAGTTTTAAATCTGCATCTAAATCAAGCTAACTCAGTTAGCCAATAAAATGAGCAGGGCCAGAGGCCTGCTAGCAGCTCAAGGCTAAGCTCAAAGCTAAGCTCACAATCTAGAGACACAAAGATAAATGAGCTCACAAAGGATGAAACTGGAGACTAAAGTTTGGTGTTTTGTTAGCTCTTTGTTCCTAACCTCTCTGCGTTAGCCTTTCACTATTGGTTCTACTTTAAGTTCAGCACACTTTGTAACCCTACGCGGGGGTCCTATTGGAGTTATAAGTAATATTGGTTTTATTATTATACAGTTTAAGTAAAAGAAAAGTCTGACTCCATCAGTCACAAAGAAAGTGAGAAGCTCAAAGTTCAGCCATTAATAAATATATAATACAAACATTGTACCAAATGTGCCGAATGGATCTCGTGCAGACTGGAGATGTTATTCAACCCTCAGCATCATCACCATCATCATGCTATCCACTTTTACTCCTGTGAAGAATTGCTCAATGAATAGGCGCTTCAGACAGTTATTTAGCAAATGAAATGCATCTTGCATGGTGGATCTGCGTTGCTTGATCAACAAAATGGCAACATTGATCCCGGAGGTGGCTCTGAGCCTCATGAAGGTCCCATGCTCTGCCGGCCTGTGAGCCCAGCTTGTTCTTGCTGTAATCGCCTGTGAAAAAACAAGTTAGCGATGCTCTCGACTGAGCCCTAACATGCAGCAAACAGTAAAAAATACCCAACCATAAGAAATTAGCTATGTTTCCAGTGCCGGCTTTAACTTTTGGAAATCTTTGACGTCATCTCTGTGTTTCTCAGTTTGACTGATTTACATTTTTTCTCCTCAGTAATTCAGCTAAATATCATCACACAAAAAGTAAGATGAAATGAGGTTTACCGTTCACCTCCACTCACAAGCTCAGAGTTCACCAGCAGGACGATCTCCTGCTGTTGTCTGTGTGTTCAGCTGCGAAGAAAAGTTGATCCGTTGGAGTCGTGATCCACATGGAGAGACAACGTGTGAAACCCAGACGTATCGGACCGGTTGAAGTTTAGCGTTGATGTCAGCCACACATCAGGCTTTGTTTGGCCCTCTGCTCTGGAATTCTGAAACCCAAATATCTTTCAAACCATCCTTTTAAACACCATGTCTCTGTGTCAAATACCCACTCATAATCTTGATTACTGAGGTTTGGTGATGGTGACCAAAACAGCAGTGGCCCCCCACAACTCCAGAACGGTTTGGAAATAATACCCTCCATTTGAAATTGGATTAGTGTTAGAGATAACGTTTGTGTTTCACTTGTTTAGTGAGACCTCCATGCTTTCTGATGCAGAGGCAAAAAGTCAGCAGCTAATTTAGACAGTGTATGAAACATCCTGTCAGATCTGCTGCGATAGAGACAAGGAAGAGAAGAAAACAAAGAGGTTGAGATCTGAAGTCTGTAAATTCAAACTGAAAGTCTATTTGGGAATAAGCTGCACTAAAGCAGACAATGGCTTTCCTCTAGACAATGGCTACAATCAAATCTAATCAAATTTATTTTTATTATTTCAGTGTTGCACTGATATGTTGCATAATCCTAAAAATTGCATTTAATGAAATGGCCTGACAGCAGATCTGAGGCCATGTAAAACTGTACAGAGAGGGAGAAGGACAGGGTGAACAACAGGTTCATCAGACCGGGTCCCAGATTTCTGTGAATATAAAGATGCAGCAGCAGACATGTGTTTCATGCATAGAATTGTGTTGCAAAATGGATCTGATAGAAAAACTGTTAGGAGGTGAGAGTCATGTTGTCGGGAGCAGACTTTGGTGAACTGAGCGTTCACGGCGTAGTCACCAAGATCGATTAAGTGAAACCAATCGACAAACTGCATGGTAGATGGGGGCTGCTACTTTCATGTAGCTCACACAGACTCTTTTCTTTTGGGCCTTTGTGAAGGCGAGCCTGATCTAACGGATTACTACAAAAATAAGCAAGCGGCCTATCACATGACAGGCAGGCTGCAGGACAGGGCATGTCAGCGGAGGGGTTGGACAGACAGAAGACTTCAGCTGCTGTTCTGAGTATCTGAGCTTATGTAGTTAGCAGATAACTTAGTAACACCTGATAATGATATTGTACTGTCTGTTTTTTGTTTTGTTACTTCTGGTTGTGTATTTCTAATGTAGATGCAGTAGTAGCAGTATTAGTACTGCTGGATCTCTCAGATCACACTTGAAGTCTGTCCAGAATCATCTACGTCAGCAGTTTCAGCCTTTCTGGTTGGTGAAATATCATGTTGTGCAGAAATAGTTTTTTATTGTAGGCTATTTTTATTTATTGTATAGCCTACTTTACACTACACGATTTTTAGCCGGATTTGCCGCTCGGCGACTGTCAGGCTGTGATCGGGAGGAAATTAGCAGTTGATTGGCGGTCCCCAGTCGTTATGTGTGAACTACACAAAGACGCATCAAAACGGCTCCCTGACACATCACTGCCACATCGCCGACGTCTGCCAGATATCTAACATGCCAAATATCTGGAGGACTTGGCCGACTCGACATCCACATCCAGCCAACGAGAGCAGGCAGCTACTTTTTCAACCCTTTTTACTCCCCTCCAGCTCTCTCTGTAGCGCTGACAATCCCAGCTACCTGCGTGTGCTAATCCATTCTTTCACTCATATTCTTTGTCTTTAATAAACAACAGCTGTTTCGTGTGCAGGATTGCTTCATTTCCCGTTTCACATTTCACGTGTTTTCTTGAAAAAAGGTGGTTTGGAGACCAGCGTCGGGTGACACAGCCACTGTCAGCTTGTGTAGTGTGTGACCCCTGTCACCAATCACTCACGTAGTGTGAATGCTTTCTTGAATGATTTCAAGACTCCTGTCAGAAGACAGCAAGTTGAATAGTGTGAACAGCACGGCAATTGGCTGACGCTGAAAGTCGTGTAGTCTGCTGAGCCTTTAGTGTTTATTCTCCAGGGGCCTCAAGTATAAACTAGGGATGCAGCGTTTACCGGATTTCACTATTAACCGCGCTTTAAAACGTCACGGTTAATTAATCATAAAGGCTCCGCAAGTTACAGGAGCGGTGCACCAGCTCAAGTGTCGTGCTTATCAGAGGCTACTGTTCATTGGCTAAACTATGGCAGAGGGACCAAACTGTGAAGCTTTAGTTCCACCAAAGAAACAGCTGAAGTCGGCAGTGTGGGAGCATTTCGAGTAGGCTACACCAAGACTGACCAGGGCGTTACTGAAGATGACGGATCACCTGTTCAAAAACGTGCCGTTAAAGGTTCCTGCTAAAGGAGCGAATAACTACATTAAACTTGATGCAGCACCTGCGGGATCACCATCCAGCTTTGCACGCCCAAGTAAAGGTAAGCCTAATACATTATATTAAATAACGTAGCAAGTTGGTGGGGAATTAAATATGAACATGTCACTTACAGTCGATGCTGTGGCAGTGAGACTCGAACTTTCAGTGCAACGTAAACCAACAAGGCAGTGGTAACCTTTCAGACTCACCGCACCGACAGCCCTGCCGCACTATGAGGCCCATTATTTTCAATGGCTTGGTTTGTTGCTGCGTCGAGCAACATGCACCACACGGCGAGCTCGCGTGCACGCCGCTGTCAAACCAGTTGAACTTCCACGCAGTTCAAATTGCTTCTTTTCTGAAAGGGCCTTTATGGAAGACAGAACGTAGTCCTCTCAAGACCTTCAGTCACTGAACATTAAACGTTTCATCATGTTGTCTTCTCCTGTCTGTGTTGAGAAAATTTTGCCAGGTGTAAAACACTAACATACATCAGAAGCTTATAGACTTTCAGAATCAGAAGGAGCTTTATTGCCAAGTAGTGTTTTACATTTAATTCAATTCAATTTCAATTCAATTTTATTTATATAGCGCCAAATCACAACAACAGTTATCTCACAGCGCTTTTCATAAAAGAGCAGGTCTAGACCGTACTCTGTGATGTTATTTACAGAAGCCCAACAGTTCCCACCAAGAGCAGCACTAGGAGACAGAGGCAAGGAAAAACTTCCTTTAAGAGGCAGAAACCTCGAGCAGAACCATGGCTCAGGGTGGGCGGCCATCTGCCTCCACCGGTTGGGGTGAAGGAGAGAGAGAGAGAGAGAGAGAGAGAGAGAGGACAGGAGAGGAACAGAGAAAAAGAGAGGGATGGAAGGAGAGAGAGAGGGGAGGGAGGCAGCCTACACAATATACACACACAGAGGTACAGACAGTGAAGGTGATGTTGCTATAGACTAAATGAAAAATGGTACAGATATTTATAGTAGTGTTAATGGTAACAGTCGTAATGTTAATGATTATAATAACAATAATAACAATAAGACTAGCAACAATAGTCATTGCAGTAGAGGGTGTCGAGCAGGAACACGGGGACAGCAGGTGACCCGCAACCACAGATCCAGACTCCACAGCTCCAGAGCCAGAAAACCTGCAGGAAGTGATAGGAGGAGAGAGGAGAGGGACGAGAAAGCACAAGACTACCGGAAAGGGGAGAAGTTGTGTTAGTAACATGCAATAATGGGATGAGGTTGCATACAGAGGGAGAGAAAGTAGAGGAGAGAGGAGCTCAGTGCATCATGGGAAATCCCCCGGCAGTCTAGGCCTATAGCAGCATAACTAAGGGATGGTTCAGGACTCACCTGAGCCAGCCCTAACTATAAGCTTTATCAAAGAGGAAAGTCTTAAGCCTACTCTTAAATGTGGAGATAGTGTCTGCCTCC
>NC_060157.1:31950537-31953128 GCF_021292245.1 Micropterus dolomieu | reverse complement strand
GAGAAAGCACAAGACTACCGGAAAGGGGAGAAGTTGTGTTAGTAACATGCAATAATGGGATGAGGTTGCATACAGAGGGAGAGAAAGTAGAGGAGAGAGGAGCTCAGTGCATCATGGGAAATCCCCCGGCAGTCTAGGCCTATAGCAGCATAACTAAGGGATGGTTCAGGACTCACCTGAGCCAGCCCTAACTATAAGCTTTATCAAAGAGGAAAGTCTTAAGCCTACTCTTAAATGTGGAGATAGTGTCTGCCTCCTGAACCCAAACTGGAACCTGGTTCCACAGGAGAGGAGCTTGATAGCTGAACGCTCTGGCTCCTAGTCTACTTTTGGAGACTCTAGGAACCACAAGTAACCCTGCATTCTGGGAGCGCAGTGCTCTGGTGGGGTAGTAAGGTACTATGAGCTCTTTAAGATAAGATGGTGCCTGACCATTAAGAGCTTAGTGAAGTTTCTCTTTTGCAGCAGGATTGGCCGCTGTTGTTTGTACCGTAGGAGGTGACTCAGGCTGTTTCTGGTCATTTGCATAGTAATTTATGGGAGGAGTCAAGGCGGGGTATGTGGCTCGTGCATGTGCGCTCAGTTTCACGTTGATTGGGATTTGTAAAGGAAAGGTGCGCAGGACCTGGTGTACGCCTGGTTTTATACATGTGGATTTCTGTGCAATATCAAAAATATCAAAATATTCTTTTAAGGTTTTGCCATCTGTCAAACTCCAAACAGATCAGGGACAGCATATCGCTACTCCTGTGTTAATTAATCCTGATCCCTTTTTGCAGTTTGTGGTGGAGGTGGACTCTGGTGTGGGGGCTGTATACTCACAGCCGCCTCCTAAAGATAATAAGCTGCATACCTGTGTCTCCCTCTGAACACACCTATAATGTGGAGACTCATGAGTTGTTAGCAGTGTCCCTAAGTTGCCTTCAGCTTCAGAGATAGCTGATCTCCTGGTCCTTCATGTGTTCTGGCGTCCCCCAGGATACTGTGTCTGAACAGGGTCTGCCGTTCTCCTGAGAAGGGTCCAGCTGCAGCCCAGACAAACTAGACAAACGTGACAGAAGTTGAACTTCCATATATGGTTCGTCCCACAAGCCACCGCGCACAAAATGTGATGACGTTTATCTCGGCCGTTCGGCCCACGCAGAGCCGTTAAAAAAAAAGAGCAGATAAATAAGTGTCAACGTATCAACCAGTGTACATTACGTGTTAATATTTACTCTATACTATAATTATTTATTTATAATAGTGTAATTGTATAATAAGGTGATTTCCTCCACCGTTTCGTTTTTGTCTACCTCGACGATATCCTGATCTTCTCGTGCTGCATCGGCTTCTGGAGAACAGGCTCTTTGTCAAAGCCGAAAAATGTGAGTTTCACGTCCCCACCATCTAATTCCTCGGCTTCATCATCAAAAAAGGGCGGCTTCGCGCCGATCTGTCCAAAATCCAGGCAGTCGCCGACTGGCCTACCCCCACCTCCGTTAAGCAGCTGCAGTCTTTCCTTGGGTTTGCAAACTTTTATCATTGTTTCATCCAGAATAACAGCACCGTCGCCGCCCCCCTCACCCGTCTCACTTCCACCTCGGCCCCCTTTGCCTGGTCTCTGGAAGCTGCTGCAGCCTTCACCCCGGTCCCCGGTCGTCCCTGGTCCCATATCGCCCTGGACTTTATCACCGGTCTCCCCTGCTCTAACGGAACACAACCATTCTCACCATTGTCGACCGCTTTTCTAAGTCTGCCCACTTCATTCTCCTGCCCAAACTCCCCACCTCTCTGGAAACAGCCCGTCTGCTTATCAAACATGTCTTCCACCTCCATGGAATCGCTCTGGAGATAGTCTCAGACCGGGGACCCCAGTTCACCTCCCACCTCTGGAAAGCCTTCTGCCATGCCTTTTGTGCCACTGCCAGCCTCTCCTCCGGCTATCACCCCCAAACCAACGGGCAGACCGAGCGGGCCAACCAGGACCTGGGGGCGGCAATCAGGTGCGTGGCATACCGCAGTTCCACCTCCTGGAGTTCCTACATCCCCTGGATTGAGTACGCTGCCCCGGTATGTCCCCGTTCATGTGCACCTTGGGTTACCAGCCCCCCCGTTCCCGTCCCTGGAGGAGGAGGTGGCAGTCCCCTCTGTACAGGCCCACCTCAGGCATTGCCGCTGGATCTAGAGGGAGGCCAGGGCCGCTCTTCTACGCACCGAGGCCCGCAACCATCAGCTGGCGGACCGCCACTGGGCACCAGCCTACTCTTAAATGTGGAGATGGTGTCTGCCTCCTGAACCCAAACTGGAACCTGGTTCCACAGGAGAGGAGCTTGATAGCTGAACGCTCTGGCTCCTAGTCTACTTTTGGAGACTCTAGGAACCACAAGTAACCCTGCATTCTGGGAGCGCAGTGCTCTGGTGGGGTAGTAAGGTACTATGAGCTCTTTAAGATAAGATGGTGCCTGACCATTAAGAGCTTTGTAGGTCAGAAGAATGATTTTAAATTCTATTCTGGATTTTACAGGAAGCCAATGCAGAGAAGCTAAAACAGGAGAAATGTGATCTCTTTTCCTGGTTCCTGTCAGAACACGTGCTGCAGCATTCTGGAT
>NC_060157.1:31948794-31950437 GCF_021292245.1 Micropterus dolomieu | reverse complement strand
AGCCTACTCTTAAATGTGGAGATGGTGTCTGCCTCCTGAACCCAAACTGGAACCTGGTTCCACAGGAGAGGAGCTTGATAGCTGAACGCTCTGGCTCCTAGTCTACTTTTGGAGACTCTAGGAACCACAAGTAACCCTGCATTCTGGGAGCGCAGTGCTCTGGTGGGGTAGTAAGGTACTATGAGCTCTTTAAGATAAGATGGTGCCTGACCATTAAGAGCTTTGTAGGTCAGAAGAATGATTTTAAATTCTATTCTGGATTTTACAGGAAGCCAATGCAGAGAAGCTAAAACAGGAGAAATGTGATCTCTTTTCCTGGTTCCTGTCAGAACACGTGCTGCAGCATTCTGGATCAGCTGAAGAGTGGTAACGGACTTTTTTGAGCAGCCTGATAATAAGGAATTGCAGTAATCCAGCCTAGAAGTAACAAATGCATGGACTAGTTTTTCTGCATTTTCTGGTCATTTTTAGACAGGATGTTCCTGATTTTCGCAATATTACGTAGGTGAAAAAAGGCGGTCCTTGAAATTTGTTTAATGTGAGACTTAAACGACATGTCCTGATCAAAGATAACTCCAAGATTCCTCACAGTGGTGCTGGAGGCCAGGGCGATGCCATCAAGGGAAACTATATCTTTAGATAATGCGTCACGGAGATGCCTGGGCCCCACTGTTCTATATCACGTACAGTACATGTTTTATAACCTACTGTACATGTTCTATATCACATACTGTACAAGGTCTATATTACATAATGTACATGTTCTAAATCACGTACAGTACATGTTTTATAACCTACTGTACATGTTCTATATCATGTACTGTATATGTTCTATATCATGTACTGTACAAGTTCTATATCATGTACTTTACATGTTCTATAATGTACTGGACATGTTCTATAACTTACTGTACATGTTCTATATTTTACTGTACATGTTCGATAACTTCCTCTATATGTTCTATAATGTACTCTACATGTTCTATAACTTCCTGCATTTGTTCTATAATGTTCTGTAGATTTTCTATAACTTACTGTACATGTTCTATAACTTCCTGTATATGTTCTATAATGTACTGTAGATTTTCTATAACTTACTGTACATGTTCTATAACTTACTGTATATGTTCTATAATGTACTGTACATGTTCTATAACTTATTGTAGATGTTCTAGAATTTACTGTACATGTTCTATAACTTACTGTATATGTTCTATAATGTACTGTACATGTTCTATAACTTATTGTAGATGTTCTAGAATTTACTGTACATGTTCTATAACTTACTGTAGATGTTCTATAATGGACTGTACATGTTCTATAACTTATTGTAGATGTTCTAGAATTTACTGTACATGTTCTATAACTTACTGTAGATGTTCTATAATGGACTGGACATGTTCTATAACTTACTGTACATGTTCTATATTTTACTGTACATGTTCGATAACTTCCTCTATATGTTCTATAATGTACTCTACATGTTCTATAACTTCCTGCATTTGTTCTATAATGTTCTGTAGATTTTCTATAACTTACTGTACATGTTCTATAACTTCCTGTATATGTTCTATAATGTACTGTAGATTTTCTATAACTTACTGTACATGTTCTATAACTTACTGTATATGTTCTATAATGTA
>NC_060157.1:31942188-31948774 GCF_021292245.1 Micropterus dolomieu | reverse complement strand
ACTGGACATGTTCTATAACTTACTGTACATGTTCTATATTTTACTGTACATGTTCGATAACTTCCTCTATATGTTCTATAATGTACTCTACATGTTCTATAACTTCCTGCATTTGTTCTATAATGTTCTGTAGATTTTCTATAACTTACTGTACATGTTCTATAACTTCCTGTATATGTTCTATAATGTACTGTAGATTTTCTATAACTTACTGTACATGTTCTATAACTTACTGTATATGTTCTATAATGTATTGAACATATTCTATAATGTACTGTAGATTTTCTATAACTTACTGTACATGTTCTATAACTTACTGTATATGTTCTATAATGGACTGTACATGTTCTATAACTTACTGTATATGTTCTATAATGGACTGTACATGTTCTATAACTTACTGTAGATGTTCTATAATTTACTGTACATGTTCTATAACTTACTGTATATGTTCTATAATGGACTGTACATGTTCTATAATTTACTGTAGATGTTCTAGAATTTACTGTACATGTTCTATAACTTACTGTATATGTTCTATAATGGACTGTACATGTTCTATAACTTACTGTAGATGTTCTATAATTTACTGTACATGTTCTATAACTTACTGTATATGTTCTATAATGGACTGTACATGTTCTATAATTTACTGTAGATGTTCTAGAATTTACTGTACATGTTCTATAACTTACTGTATATGTTCTATAATGGACTGTACATGTTCTATAACTTACTGTAGATGTTCTATAATTTACTGTACATGTTCTATAACTTACTGTATATGTTCTATAATGGACTGTACATGTTCTATAATTTACTGTAGATGTTCTAGAATTTACTGTACATGTTCTATAACTTACTGTATATGTTCTATAATGGACTGTACATGTTCTATAACTTACTGTAGATGTTCTATAATTTACTGTACATGTTCTATAACTTACTGTATATGTTCTATAATGGACTGTACATGTTCTATAATTTACTGTAGATGTTCTAGAATTTACTGTACATGTTCTATAACTTACTGTATATGTTCTATAATGGACTGTACATGTTCTATAACTTACTGTAGATGTTCTATAATTTACTGTACATGTTCTATAACTTACTGTATATGTTCTATAATGGACTGTACATGTTCTATAATTTACTGTAGATGTTCTAGAATTTACTGTACATGTTCTATAACTTACTGTATATGTTCTATAATGGACTGTACATGTTCTATAACTTACTGTAGATGTTCTATAATTTACTGTACATGTTCTATAACTTACTGTATATGTTCTATAATGGACTGTACATGTTCTATAACTTACTGTAGATGTTCTAGAATTAATTGTACATCTTCTATAACTTACTGTATATGTTCTATAATGGACTGTACATGTTCTATAACTTACTGTAGATGTTCTATAATTTACTGTACATGTTCTATAATGTACTGTACATGTTCTATAACTTACTGTAGATGTTCTATAATTTACTGTACATGTTCTATAATGTACTGTACATGTTCTATAACTTACTGTATATCTTCTATAATGGTCTGTATATGTTCTATAACTTACTGTAGATGTTCTAGAATTTACAGTACATGTTCTATAACTTACTGTATATGTTCTATAATGGACTGTACATGTTCTATAACTTACTGTATATGTTCTATTATGGACTGTACATGTTCTATAACTTACTGTATATGTTCTATTATGGACTGTACATGTTCTATAACTTACTGTAGATGTTCTAGAATTTACTGTATATGTTCTATAATGGACTGTACATGTTCTAAAACTTACTGTATATGTTCTGTAATGTACTGTAGATGTTTTATAACTTACTGTACATGTTCTATAATTTACTTTACAGTAGGGCTGAACAATGAATTGCATTTATCATGATGTGATAGAACAAGATTTTCTAATCGCAAAGGCTGCGATTACGCACTGGTCACATGACACGTGAGAGGAAAGCAGTCTGCAGTGAAAGCATCAACTTCACACATTACGCTGTACCTTGACTTGTTGTGCAATGGCCTTAAGCTTGACAGAAGTTGACACTACAGAAAGTTTAACAATTAATCCAACCTATGTGATTTTTGTGTAAATATACTGTCAAATACATTTACATTCCTTCTTGGTCACCTTGCTCCTCCAACGAAGGCCGTCTGGCTCTGCCACCACTGCACACAAAGCAATCTCAGTCCCAGCTGTTCTCATCTGTAACACCACAACGTTGAAAGCTACCACACGCCATCAGAGCAGGGGCGTCCGTCTTTCAACACCTCTAATCTCTTAGATGTATTTCGTGTGCTCTTCTTCTTCCATCCCCTTACAATTCTCTTGTATGGATTGCACTATTCGTTAAATCTTACTTCTTTTCCTTAGTATTTTACCCTACTGATGCTGTACATGCTGATAGCTCTAACTAGTATTTACAGTATGGTCACTCGTAGATCTCTTACTGTATTGATGCTCGTATTTTGTTCCTCAAATGTAAGTTGTTTTGGATAAAAGCGTCTGCCAAATAAGTAAATTGTAAATGTAATTACATTGAAACAGAAAATGCACCGGGAAAGTCCTGTTCTAATCCATATTATCTTCATGTTCTCATCCACATCACATCTAGTGTCATCTGTCATTATGTACCCGGATAGAAACACGTACTCCTCCCTGGCACTCTTCCTCTCCCCGGCCCAACTATTCTTCTCCCTTGTTCTGAGATTATTCTTTCTTTCTCTCCTCCTCTGTGTTGTTCTGTATCCACATTGGATGAACTCAACTCCACAAAGTCTCCTTTTTACTGCATTGTGTATGTTATTGAAAGAACTTCAACACCTGGCTATGTCTCTGGTTGAGACTGGAATTAATGGAATTAAAATAGATCAACCACAGTTGATCTATTTTACCCAGATTACAATAAATCAGCTATTTCTCAATGTTTCAGTGATATATTTATTCAGAAATAGAACTCTTTCATTATACATTTTCAGCTGCTACTGTAGCAGAAGTCGAGGCTGTACATATTATATATGGTTTTGAAAATGATGTCATCATTACTAACATGTTGTGTGCAAGCATTTGTAAATAAGAAACATCCATAGTTTTGGTATTGGGTAAGCTTGTACGTAAAGAAAAAACTGATCCTGAACTGACTAATTGTGTTTAGAATTTTGAGAATGTGGTTACAGATTGAACAAAAGGATGTTAGCGATTGTAAAAACTGTACTTTTTTTTTTTTGTCAAAATATTGCCGTGTTCATGTAAACTAAAGGAAGAATAACAGCATGAATATATTTCCACCTTTCTAATCTTTTATGACATAGATCTATTAATTTATGTCTGTTTAAATCAGTGGGTTCATTTCTGTTTTCAGTTTTTAGGCCAAAATAAAGACTGATCCACCAAACAATCTGAGTTGAGCTTTTTAGTAAGACTGAGGATAAAAAAACTTCAAAACTTTTATTGTAATAAAATGCATCTACGCAAACACAACTTTTAAATGTGAAATCATTACACTGAAAGACATAGTAGTTCTGACTGTTCTCTGCTCAGAACCTGACCACCTCTGTGGTTGTGTGGATCTTTCAGGACCTTAACAGGAGTTTGTCCCTTGATCACATCATTTCTTCAAAACGCGTATTAAAGAGAGATCATTTTAATTGTATAATAATAATCAGTCATAACTAAACAGCCGGGTCTTAAGACAGCACAAATCAGGCTGTGCGTGTGTGTGTGCGCAGGGGCAGACTGGCACAAGAATTTAGGTTGGGAATTTGACTCGACCCCAGGCCACTTGTTCACACAAACCACCAAACTGCTATTTTTTGTGGACTAACCTTTTTATATACAGTCTATGGCAGGGGTGTTCAAAGTCTGAGACTACGGGCCTCTCCTCATACAATGACAAGTAATGTAATATTGTTTCATTTCCATTTACTGAGCCTCCCCTGAAACTGTTTGGACCCCCCTAG
This sequence comes from Micropterus dolomieu, assembly GCF_021292245.1. Classification (NCBI taxonomy): domain Eukaryota; kingdom Metazoa; phylum Chordata; class Actinopteri; order Centrarchiformes; family Centrarchidae; genus Micropterus; species Micropterus dolomieu. The sequence goes on along the minus strand of NC_060157.1, from coordinate 31,944,792 downwards.
GGAGCTTGTCTCACACTTGAAAACCCCTGGATTATGGGACAAACCCTATTTGTTGATGTATCCGGTCAATTTTCAAAATAAAATACCCTGTACGGACTCCCAATCGTATATCAACACTTAACACAGTTAAAACAGACAAAAAGAAACAATTTAACTAGATAGCCTAAATAATCATAGTAGAAGTACATAAACCAAGCACTAATCACCAAATCAACAAAATCTAAACATGTCAGCAAAATCACACAGGCAAAACGCTGTTATTCTAAAATGCTCCTTGTGGGATGAGGAAACTAATGCGGGCCCTTTTTATATACAGTCTATGTGCGAGCCACAGTGACGAACGAAGTAGAATCACAAAAGGACAAAAAACAAATTATTTACGTTGTGCAGGCTTCACACTCTGCTGCTGAAATGCTGAGGGGTTTCCAGTGGAAGTTGAAGCCAGTCAGAAGACAGAACTAAACCACAGTTCACACACTGCTTGTGTGAGTCCGGGGTGATAGGATACGTAGTCTGCCCCACAGATTTCCCATGATGCATAGCGGTGAAGATTTTGTTAAAATTTGCTAATAACTTTGCCATTTGTTTGATTGATTCATGATTGATGTATTCTTAAAAGGTGTCTGCTTAGAATTTAATGTTTTTGTAGGTAATTGTTATTGTTGTGGTGGTTTACCACTGAAACCATGAGTTAATGTGATAAGAGTTGAAGCTTCCTAACAGAGAAGAGCTGTATTTGTCAAAAGTGAATAGAGTGCGAGCTGGCTCAAATTTGCTAATGATCATATGGTGTTGTTCAGGATTGTCAGTGGCAGGCCAAATTAGCCCGCAGGCCACTGACATTTTTTCCGGTTCCCCCGATTGGCCAGGAGGAGATAGGAGGTGATAGGAGGAGAGAGGAGAGGGACGAGAAAGCACAAGACTACCGGAAAGGGGAGAAGTTGAGTTAGTAACATGCAATAATGGGATGAGGTTGCATACAGAGGGAGAGAAAGTAGAGGAGAGAGGAGCTCAGTGCATCATGGGAAATCCCCCGGCAGTCTAGGCCTATAGCAGCATAACTAAGGGATGGTTCAGGACTCACCTGAGCCAGCCCTAACTATAAGCTTTATCAAAGAGGAAAGTCTTAAGCCTTTGTTTGTGTGTTTTATTATGAGACACAAAGTGAAAACGTTAAAAAGTTATTTCTATTTTTTTGTATTCTTCTTACATGCACACACTGACTGTATATTATTAATAACACATGAGGTTCTTAAGGAATTAGATATGCTGACTATAAGGCTGCAGGCTTACTGATATGACTGATATGACACCTTGTCAGGTGTGAGTCAGTAGGTGGTGCAGTAGTTTTTGCATCCCTGAGTTTTGCCTGTCCGTGGCCCGAACAAGGAGAGCCAAGGGCCTACATACATTCCCTGAATAGAGCTGCAACAATTAATCGATTAGTTGTCGGTAATTGCTGACGTAATCTGCACTCTGCGCATGCGTTGGCGTCTGTAGCCACCTGTCGGAAGCTCCGTCTTAAACTGAACTCTTATCCAGTTTTAATCCACTCTTTTTCGAGTAAACTTAAGTTTTTAACTTAAGTTTTACGTGGGTTAAGGATTTTAGTCATCCGACATGGATTTTAAGCTAGATGACCGTAAAAACGCGATCAACGCTACTGATCGCAACAAAGCTCCGGTGACTATGCTAGCCGAAATAACTCTGAGAGGACAAAGAGAAAGATTCCCTGCTGACTGGCTTTATGGATGTGGCTTCAGTACAAGCCAAACAGATTGTTTCTCTTAGCCCAACCGCTATCATCCAGGACACCGACTCCGAAGCATCAGTCAACCTGGGCTGAAGTGGTGGTCCGTGGCTTTAAGAGAGGCTCGGATGGGGCTGCCTCTCCTCCGCACATCGGCCTCTCCAACCGCTATGCAGCCTTGTCTAACGACACTCCGGTCCATCAAACGGATGCACCTGCGGCTTCGAGTCTCCCTGATACGGATCTCTTTCGCCGCACAGTGCCTGCCGACACTGTTGCATCTCCTCCACCGGCTACATCTCCTGCACTGGGCCGCCGGTCTGCCGCCGGACCTGATCGGCGGCCGTCATCCCGGTCAAAGACCTCCGGTTCCCGACGTAGGATCCTGAAGGAGGCTGTGCTCAGACGCTCCGGAGGCCGTCTCTACCCTGCACCGTCGGGTAGCCCTTCTCTCAGGTGTGTTACTGCTACTCCAACACAACACTCGGCAGCTCACACACTCCATCCTCAGTCCGCACGCAGTGTTAAAGCAGATTCTGCTCAGTCCTGCTCTGGAACCCCACAACCGGCATCTCCTCGTCCTCTTTTCTCCCCAACCACACTAATAATTGGTGACTCTATAAGCAGAAACATCCGTTTCTATTTTAACTGTCTTTTTAGCTTTTTAAAGCAGTGTGGAAAGTCCGTTTTTATCTCTGGTCCCATTCCCACAGTTGGTCGCGGTGCTGGCCGCTTCAGTAGACTCCTTGGCCTCCACGACTGGCTCCAGTCCGCCTGCAGGGCTCATCGTGTGTTTTATGTGGATAATTTTAATATTTTCTGGCAAAGAATGTCTCTTTTTAAGACAGACGGAC
>NC_060157.1:31921078-31942088 GCF_021292245.1 Micropterus dolomieu | reverse complement strand
TGGCTGTGCTGTGTTGCTTATTTAGTGTGTGTGACTGTTTCTTGTTTTCATTGTTCTCTTAGTTGTCTTAATATGTCAGCTGTTTATTGCTGCTGTTCGGCTGGTTGTCTTTTACTATTATTATTATTTTTATTGTTTTTTTGTTTGTGTTTGTTTGTTGTTGTTGTTCTCCTCCCCAAGCCCCCCTCTCTGTTCTATTGCAGGTTTCGTTGCTTTCTGCAATTGGTGTTTCCCACAGCTTTTCCCTGTTGTCCCCACCCTCCATCCCCCTTCTCTTACAGGTGTTGTCTTTTCTCTGTGCTGTCTGTTTGTGCCCCCCCATCCCCGTGTCTGCCCCCCTGTCCGGCCCGGTGACAAATCAATACATAATTAAATAAATAATAAAACAGACAAAGGAGTATTTTAATACTCTCTTGTTAAAGTAAAATCTGTCTGGCACAATATGGTATCCAGGTCATTATACTCTATACCAGGCTGCTGGGCAGGACAGGTTTAAAAAAAAAAACAAACAAACAAAAAAAACCTATTATAATTTGGAGAGGCAGAAGCCAGATGTGTCTACCATTTCAACCATCCATTACTTCCTGCTATTTCAACATACTTATTGTATTTTGTTCTTTACATTCCTCTGTGCTTCTGTGCCAACATGAATTTCCCTTACGGGGGATTATCTTATTTTATCTTAAATGTTTAACCATTTCTTTTAAGTATTTAAACTGTTCTTACTTTAGTTATCTATTTGACCAATTTATTCATTACTTTTGGCCATCTATTTATCACTTGCACAGTGTTACAGCTGACTCAATATGAGGATATAGATATTTTTTAAAATCAAATATGAATTTCTATTCTATTTCTATGCTACTCAACAATCTTTCCACGTGCCTCCTGACACTACAGAAGAACCAACTTGAGTATTAGTTGGCTAGGAATCACAGACAGACCACACTAGACGCAAACATAGTTTCCTCTTTCTCCTGTGCTTGCAAATTCCACAACACAATCATTTATGTGTGACATACAGAAGTGTTCACTCACTCAACAACCCCCCAAACATGCCCCCAAACAGAACTGTGACACTGTGTGTCTTGTGTGTGTGTGGCTGTCGCTTCATTAAGCATGTATCCAATCAGTCACACAGTAGCTTGGCACGTCGCGCCGCAGTTTACTCCCGGCCTATAACCTGTCTGTCAGTCAAACGGCTGGAGTTCATTAGAGACACTGAGAGCCGGCGACAAATCCCCACGGATCTGACCTGTGTATACAAAGGCAGGTGATCTGACCCTCTAGGAGGATATCACCGCGTAAACAAAGATATTGTGCCCCTTGAGAGGAGGGAAAAAAATGAGCGAAAACACTCAGAGATCCATAAAAACAGCCTGTGGGATGCGCAAGGTCTATTCAGGGAGGCAAGTAGGGGGAAATTGAAGAGAAAACACTGCTTTTCTGTTTCTGCTGCAGGTTGTTAGGAATTAATAAAACACTAGCACATAAATTGAGCCTGGTGGCTGTAAACCAAAATGGCCAGAGTGTATGTGTAGCTAAGGAGACATTTAGATCCAAATAGGTCCCACTCAGTATTGTAGAAGCCAAGTTACTCTCAAGTTACAAATATATCATCTGGTATAAAGTTACATTGAAGGTCAAGGATGGGATTTCTTACTATTGCATACCGCACGTTTTTAATGTGAGTACCATGCATACCAATTGCTTAATTTTATCCAACTGAATAAGATTGGAGACTGGGCAACAGAATTGGTTTATCGTGGGTAAACACAAGTTAAGGAAAATCTGTTGTGTGGGAAAGAAAGTCTTATCACTCTGCCCTGTTAATAAGATTAGAATGTGAAATATTCATTGGAAAAGGCTTAATAATAAATGGTGGGTATTAAAAATGTAATTAATTCAAATTCCATCCATGAATTTTTAAAGGTACATTATTAAGAGTGCACCAACAAGCCATTTCATTGATGTAATGTTGTAATGCTGAAACTTAAGTCCACCTACCGCTCATCCATTCATTTCCCACATGCTCAACAAAAGTCTTTAGGAAAGACTAACGGGCCAGTGTGACAGCAAGGTGAAGTGAAGCGCTCCCACCCCCCCTCCCTCCCTCCATTTAGCATTAGCACTCACACCTCCCTGTAAACTGATTGCTGACAGGAGGCGAAAAACGAGGCCAGGGTCAATAATTTAAGGAACTTGAGGCTAATTTTAATCTATTACCCTGCTATGTGCATACAGTGTGTCAAAGGTAAGGCCGGAGAGGGATTCGTCATGTGATTCATACTCCGGGGAGAGAATTAGTTTCATGACACATCATAATTTAATACATTTTAAGGAACTCAGCATGACTTTGCCAGGCTGATGGAGGGAGGGGAGGAGGGAGGGAACGAGGGGAGATGAAGAATGAGAAGGATATTAAATTATGGAGCACCTTAACAGAGCAATCTGTCTTAGAGAGACATGATTGCCTCACCACTGTGGATTGATGATAATCTGTTTGTAAGGGGCCTTGTAAAGGCTACAAGGGCTGTAATGTGTGGGAGCTCTGAGCTCTGGTCCGGACCAGAACAGACCAGTGGATGGATCCCCTATGTAGTACATTTAAAAACAATAATAATAATAATAATTGCAGTGGTTGCAGGTTGGACAAGCAGCCACAGGGATTTTTGACAACATGGCGACCCAAATGTTGCTCTTGTTAATGTCTTATTACTGATCTATGACAACACAGTACTTACAAGTTGGAGAACAACATTAAGACATACATAAGACGCTTTCGGTTGCCAGGTTGTGAGAAGACTGTTTTCTTTTAATAAACATTTAATTAATACTTATTTGACATTAACAGTAAAGTTTAAAAGTCATTAATTAAAGGTTTCTCACTTACTAGTCAGACATCAAGATGAACTGAAGAGATTAGATGAAAATGAACAACAGGGATTTTTCTGAATATGGCAAATTGTTTTCTTATTAAAGGCTTATTACTGATCAATAAAGCATTAATACAAGATGCATTAATATAAATAAAAAGTGGTTTCATTCAACAAAATCCTTCATGAAGTATGATTTATTAAAAATTGCTAGCTTAACTTTTTGAAACATGAAAATAATTAACTAAAAGTTACTCGGTTCATTGTCTGGCTGTTTTTCCCCCCTTCTCCTCTTAATCCCTTCATGAGAGTGCAGCGTTTCTCACCTAAAGTACACTTAAAGTTACACTCTGACAGGTAAGGTCAAGCACCTTTTTTTCCCCCTTTCCTCTTATTTCCCTCAGTCTTTCTATTCATCGCAGTCACACAGGCATTGTCTTGCCCATGTTCATGCCTTGCAGCTCGGGCTGGAGTGGGGAATAGTAAACTAGCCTATCACTGCCAGGGCTTACTTCAGAGAGCAGGAAGGCTTTGGCTGTCATAGGTTCTCAGGATCAGAGAGGGGACACTTCATTTGCCGGTGCTGAGGAAGAGAAGAAGGTGGAGGAGGAGGAGGGAGGGGATGAGGTGTATGTGCCAGGGTCAAGTGCTGTGGAAAAACCAGGCAGTTATCCAATAGAGCTTTGCTCTCCTCTCTGCTCTCTGTTAGTGTCTTATGCAGCCCACTCTGTCCTGAGGCTTTCTCGGCTTAGCCCGTTCTGTTGTGGTAAGGGCATCCTGGATCAGCATTTGAAAGGCATTATAACTGGAAGAACTGGAGCTGGTCTGTTAAACCTGCACTGCATCACCAATTCATGAGGTTCAAGAGGCCCATCTGAGGAAGCAAAGCATGTGGATCAGATGCGTTTAAGTGACTTTGTTATGGAAATGAACAGAAATCGCCACTTCGAAAACGGAATATCGAGTGGCATTCGGTGCGTGTTGAAAAAAATGGTTCTGATAAATGTAAGAGAATTAAAAGGAATCTTGTGTCTCACATAAATCCTGATTGTTTATGTTCTCCCACACTTCTTCACTTCCAAACCAGCAGGGAAGGTGCTATAACATTATGCTGAACAGATGCTGTAAACACAGAAACGGTTTACACTTTCAGGTAATTTGTTAGTAAGCTGAGAAATTTCACACTGTTGTGTGATATGTATATAACATCCATGGAAAGAAGGAAGGAGTTATGGAGGAGAGATGAGAACAAGGAGAAGTGAAGCCTCTTTGTTCGAATCCCTGAGTAAATGTTGAGTGGTTAAGTGGATTCACTCACACGCTCCATATATCCATCCACATGCCTGCTACAGCAGCCCCTAGTGGATGTGATGGACATTGCCGAATTGTTTTTCAGTCCACTTGACAGGCATATAAGAGCGAATCCCTCCACCACCGACCGCACACAAGCTATCTGTCAGATCCCGCTTTCCATACTGACTGGCTTGACCTGTGCACACACAGATCTAGGCTCGGGAGGAGGAGGAGAAAGTGGAGAAAGCAGATCATAGAGGGGAGAAGTGAGATGAGAGAGAGCAGAGAGGAGGAGGAAAGAAAGTATTATCAGTGGGAAGGACAGTAGTGGGGAAGGGGATAACACATAACGCCTCACTGAGCTATACAGAAGCAGGGGATGTGGTCATCTGACAAACTGGAACCCCACCCATCTGCCACCTACAAGCCAGTCTGATATTACCACCTGTCAGGTGCCAAATGCTGAATGTCTTTGACAGGTGACTTTGATATTGCTTATCCACCAAAGATACCTGTAACGTTTAATTTGTAAGCTACATTTTATATACAGTTCGGGATTGTATTACTGTATGGCATATTTGAATTATACACAGTGTGGTAATTGAATTTGTACAGTAATATGAAAAGCGTTTGAAACAGCTGTGCCATTTTTTGTAACAAAACAGTCAATAAAATTCAGTAATTAGCAAAGCTGTCCGTTTCACTACTTCATATTCATGTCATAAATACACAAATGTCAATTAGGTGGTAATCTGCATGAGAAAACAATTTGGTTACAATAATCATCCGCTTGTGATCACTGTAAGAGGTTTCCACTGTATTAATATTTGACTGTCTCAGTTAGCCTATACCTCAGCTTGTGCTTGCTGTCTGTCCCTACATGCTACTGTAAAATCTATCTGCCCGTGAGTGAAGGGAAAACAAATGGTCCTCAATCTTTGCCAGAGAATTTGACGTTTAGATGCTACTACATATAGAGTCTGTATATGTGACGCAGTAGCATCTAAACGTCAAATTCTCTGCTGCCTTCATGGCAAATGCTAGTTGCCATTATTCCCATGTGGTGACTGATTTAAGGATTAATTACACACTCCAGCCACTGCATAACTAAGTTTATTAATCAAATCTAAATTTACTCTTGTCACTGTACTTACAGTTTTATACAGTAGGCTACAGGCTGTAAAATAAAAATAGCTTTTAAATGTTGAATGTTTCAGACATTCCTTCCCCCAAATACATTTTGGACAACAAGATTAGCAACTTCTTACCATTACCAGCTGGTCAGAGGTAATTTACATAATTGCTCATAATTTCAGATAAAGGGATTATTCAAAGATATAGCAAATTCACTGCCAGATTATTTACATTAAAGGACTAGTTCATCAGTTTGGGAAATACACTATCTTGACCAGAATTTGACGAGAGTATTGATACTGCTCTTATCTGTGTGCCAACTATGTAGCTAGAGCTGTGAGTCAATAAGCTGAGTTTAGCATAAAGACTAGAAGTAGGGGGAAAAAGATAGCATGACTCTGCCCAAATCCCAAAAGTACGCTGAACAGTACCTCTAGAACTCAATAATTAACATGATCTATATTGTTTGTTTAATATACACACAAGCTAATTGTAAATAACAAGTTGTGGTTTACAAGGAGCTCTGAGCTTCTGGTTGCCAAGAAGTAGTGTTAATTAGTATCTTTGAACTTCGGGGACAGCCAAGCTAGCTGTTTCAACCTGCTTCCAGTGTCTATGTTAAGCTAAGCTAACTGCCTTCTGGTTCTAGGTCCATAGTTAGTGTACAGACATGATATCTAACTCTCTACAAAAAAAGTGAATTTCCCAAAATGTTGAACTACCACTATAAACAAAAAAACCTTCTATGTTTGTATCAGAATGTAGCCTATCATTTTCATCTCTATAAGGTAGGCTACACATGAACCATAACAACTCATAACATTAGCCACCGAGGCCTGTTCACCCGCACTGCCTGCAAAACATCGTGATGAAGGTCAAAACTTAAGTCTTGGGGCTTCACAGGAACAGACTGCATACCCGCTGGAAATCCCTGTTCCTATTCCCAACCAGCCAAAGCCCACGCTCACTGCTCCCCTATCCCCAAGAAGCATTCCAGGAATCTGTTCTCTTTTTAATTAGTTTAGTAGAGAAATTGATTTTTTTTTTTAAATCTAGGGTTGTAGTTTTCAGCAAACGGCAGCAAACAGCCCAGCTGGGGACAGGGAAAAAGACAGACAGAAGCTCCCTTTGAAATATACCGATAAGAGTGAAGCAAACATTATAAATGATAATAAACTTCTACAGTAGACACACAGCACTACTGACATTTATTCTACAGATGTTAAGAGATGCAATCCTTAAGGTTTTCATTAAATCAGACTATGTTTTTCATACTATTTATGGCCGGCATTTTGTCAGCTATAGCTGTTAGAAGTATTTATGTTCTTTAATTACCTTGATATGTATTATCCCATGCTGGATTTAAATGACCTACCTATGCAAGAAATCCACAGGAAACAATGCAGCATGTAATCCATCATTACTGTTTAATATACAACATATAAAACTGTAATATATAGTGTATATATTTATAGACTTAGTTTTATATGAGCCTGTTTACTCCTAAGTGCCGATGCAAACCAAACATTTCCTACTGATGCAGCATCACTATTCACATTACTGTGCAGAAGCCAAAGGAAACGTAATGTTTGTCACAGTGCTTAGTGCTAACTGCAGCAGCTCATCAAAAATGCATTTACGAAACAAAACAGCATTTTTGTAGTAAGAAAAAGTAAATAGTAGCATCAGTTTGTGGTTCCTAATGTATCAGATGGACTTTTCATCATTTGTAGACAAGATTAATACCATTCAATGGAAAAGTAATCGACATCTGTTGATTTCCAAGTAGTTTGTTTTACTTTGGTTTCTATGGTTTTTACTGTAAGTGCATGGATGTGTCAAGTGATTTTACAGAGCCATTTTTCTCTTGGAATTGGACAGGCGAGACTTCCCACCTTTCAGCGCAGAGTGTCTTATTAACCCACTCATAAAGTCCCCTTGGTTTTCTTCAGCTGTTTTTTGGCATAATTACTTGGAGGCATTTTCTTGATTAAAACGCTGTCTTGGAGGGGAAAGAGGGAGAAAGAACATTGCCAACAGCTTAGTTCACTTTTTTTTAAAAAGATGGAGTGTTCAATAGCTCACTTTTCCTCTAAAATCAATGTTAATCTCTGTTCCCTTTTTAAAATTAAAGTGGGGTGTGCTTCTGATAAAAATGAATAATCGGTGTCTTTATGAGAGTGCAGATGTGGAAAATTATAGACATACAGTATGGGGTTACAAAGTCCAAATTAACAACAGAAGCAAATGTTTAAGAGCATTACTGAAAAATGAATGTAGTGATTTGAAATGGCTTCCGTTATCTACAAACTCTGCAGGTAGATTAAACAGCCCAGGGGACAAGCTTCCCGTCTGTTAATGCTGATGCTGTACGGCTTTTATCACATAAGGAAAATGAGACCAGGGCTTGCAGAAATATGCAGTATGAGCACGCATTAGGCAGGTGCAGGAGAAATCAAGCATGCACTTAAATGATCAAGCGATGGACGACTACTGATTTACAGACAGATTATAGTTTTAGATCTTTGCACATTGTGGCACAGGAATTGATGCAACGTAAATATACAAGTATCTAATCATCCTCGTTAACCATTGAAAATGCTGAAAATGAACACCGACAGGAACATCTGAACATGATCTGTATCAAGGTGTAGCATAATGTAGTTAAAGCATAATATTTACATCAGTAAATGCCCTACTGTATGAATAGAATTTTGTCAAAATGTGCACAGTTACTTGGTCTTATTACCACTGGGCTGTTAAACACAACATTATTTTTCATTAAGTAAATCATGGAATATATCAGTCAGAGGTTCTTCTGGTTGCCTTTCTTTACTATTCTAACAGGTCTGATTAGTCTGATTAGTTTCAGTTATAAATTTGAAATCTTCATGAAGTAAAACCCCATTTTGGATATTATTTATGGTCAGCATTTTTCTCTGCAGTACCCATTCTGTAATTCCCTCTAGTAGTTTTTATTGTTAGTGGCAGACTCTGCCATTCCTGTACAGGATTCAAATTTCCTTCTCACTATTTACAGGAAATGAGGAATGCATGTCATCCAGCATTGTTTTTTTATTTTTTATATTTTTCTCATTCATATCACCCTCACTGTTTGCACTTCACTCTCCTAACAAAATATCATGCTGTATTAAGGTACTGCTAATGCAAACCAAACATTTCCTGCTGCTGCTGCTGTTTTAAATGCTCAAATTAAAATTCAGCTAGGGAAATAGAGCATGGCTTTCACTGTGAAGCACTCACAGGAAACGCAATGTATTTGTCACCAATTTGCGTTGACTGCGATTGTTCATCAAAAATGCATCTACAAAAAAAATTTCAGCTCATGCGCTGATGATATTAAAACATTTGTTTGGCTGCACTGTGAACAGACCCAACAGTTCACAAACCGAAGTAGGTGCTCAAGAAGTTTTTGCTGCCGTTTCCAACAGTAACTATGGGTATCTCCAACCAGGACTAAAATCTTAAAGATTCTAACTTCAGGAACAAATTAAGAGATATTATTATCAGTCCAAATTGCTGTTGCTATTCAGCATATTTTGATACAGTATGAAAGGCATAAAAATCAAAACCACAGTGTATCCTGCTAATTAAGCCTTGCTTGGTCCTTGCTTGCTATAGTTGGTGAAATTTTGTTCCCATTCCAATTTACCTTCATTGAACTTAGGCTGGAAGGTTGAATTTCCGGGCATCTCAGCAGGGTTATTTTCTGAATATCTAAGTTTGAACATCATTGTTCTCACCTCTCTGAATGAACCAAACAGTAGGTTGTTTCAGTTTATGTTGCAGGTTTTGAATAAAATGCTGTAAACACACTTAGTGAGAATGGGTCCTTGGTGTAGACATATGGCAGCCCTCTAAATTGACACCATGACTCGCCTTCCATCACAAAGCAAGCATGAACATCTGTTAGAAGATTTTAGGGGGCTCAGATAAATTGGTGGCACGTTGGGCAGGCTCTGGAGGCAGCCATCTTTACATAGGTTGTACATTCATTGCATCCAAAGTGAATGAATTCAGATGTTGTACCCAGATTTGGGCAGGATGACAACACAACCAATCACCACTGTTAAAAGGATAGTAAGTGACTGTGATCCAATACACTGTTTGTTAAATTCAGCGAATATTTCCTTGTGGTTTGCTAGCTGTCCGTTTTGTACATGCCCTGGAAAAAAAAAAAATCTGCCCTGGCTCTGTAGATGGAAAACAAAGAAAGTGGGGTGGACCTTGCCACACAAAATTGTTCCAGTCAATCAGCTACAGTTAGTGGTCGTGCACATGAGTCATGGGGGAAGGAGGGCATTGGGAGAGAGTTCTATACACCGGTATGTTTGAACGTGCTGGACTCTAGGCACTTTGAAGAAGGAGAGTTGGTCAAGTAACAGCCAAAGAGGAAAGATCTGAAAAGTTTAAACAGAGGTGAAAGTTATATGACCAGGCAAGGGCTAAGGTGTTTCAACCCTGGACACCGAGACCATTTTACACGCCTTCATCTCATCACGCCTAGATTATTGCAACAGCCTTTTCACCCGTTTAACCCAAAAATCTATTGATCGACTCCAGACTGTCCAGAACTCAGCTGCCAGGCTTTTAACCAGAACAAAGAAATATGACCACATCACTCCTATTTTAGCTTCACTACACTGGCTCCCAGTATGTTTTAGAATTGACTTTAAAATTCTATTGATCACTTTTAAAGCTCTTCATGGCCTCTCGCCTTGTTATATTTCTGAACTTTTAGTCCCATACGCACCAGCACGCACCTTGAGATCCTCGGGCAGAGGTCTGTTGTCTGTTCCAGAGTCTCGACTGAAAACTAAAGGGGACAGAGCGTTTGCTGTCAGGGCCCCGAGGCTCTGGAACAGCCTGCCCGAGGAAATCAGGTCGGCTGAGTCAGTGAACTCTTTTAAGTCCCTTCTTAAAACATACTTTTATAGGAGAGCCTTTCCCGATCTTATTTGACTTTATTTTATCCCTTTTATTTTATTGTATTTTACTAATTTTATATTAATCTGTATTTTAGTCTTTTCAATGTTTTCATGCTCTTATCTTGTTTTTTTGAATTATTCTTTACCCTTGTTAAAGCACTTTGTAACTGTGTGCTTACAAATAAGGATTATTATTATTATTATTATTGTCAACTATTAAATCAATCTGCAGCTATTTTGATAATCAAATGATCTGTTTAAGTAAAAATTCTCTGATTGCAGTTTCTTAAATGTGAATATCTTCTGGTTTCTCTGTGACAGTAAACTGGGAAACACTGACCCACATTTTCTGACATTTTATAGACCAAACAACTAGTTAATCAATTGAGAAAATTAGTTGCAGCCCTATCCCTGAATAATGCCCCTACCGGTGCAGTATTGTGCTGTTGTAATAGTATTACATATACTGTATATATACTTACATATTCATCTGACCTACTTTACATAGTCATATATATTTTTTTTTATGGCTCCACCTGTAACCTCAGAATTTATAGTATTTTGCTCTATTCTTTTCATTTGCTCTTTAAAATATGAAAATATGAATATATAAATAAATAATAAAATAAATAAATGTCTTTAAATGTATTTTTCTATATTATTTTGCACATTAAGCTTTAAATGTCTTCTCCTGAAGCTCCACCAACAGCAGGGATAGTGCAGCCTGTTTGTAGCTTAAGAGACAAAACCCAGGGAACAAAAGTGTGGCATAGTCATGACTGAAGGTCAAGTTAAAATCAGTTCTTCTTTCATCAGGATTTAGCAGAAATGTGTTTCTGTTAATGATGCTTGTCAGGTTTTTGTGTGTGTGTTTGTGTGTGTGTAGATACCAGCAGCAGCTCGGGATCAACACACACTGTTTACTGCAGGTGTTTCTGTTTTTCTGTCCACCCCTGCACCATGCTGCTGCTGTATCCCTTCGCTCCCATTGGCTGCTGGAACTTGTTGGAGCGTCTCCCTCTCGAATAAGAGAAAGCTCCAAGAACCTATCAGTGCTCACGATCCGGCCCCCCTTCTGGAGCCCGCCTGGTCCAGACTTGTATCCTGGGGAAGTAGTCCTGCTTCCCAGCGGTTAAATAGCCCATGTTGGGGACTCCCTGCCGCCTCAGCATCTCGGATCGCTCATTAACCTCTGGACCTGTCAGACCGGCCCTCCTTCACACGCTCGGGACCAACAAGTCTCCCCCTGAACTGGACCTCCAGAGACGCGTCCGTCCTTTTCCTTTTTCTTTTCTTTACCTTTTCCATCTGTTTTTTTTAATGGTACAATGTCGTCTTTGCCAGGAACGGTTCCGCGGATGATGCGCCCGGGTCCCGGACAGAACTACCCCCGTACCGGATTCCCTCTGGAAGGTAGGCTTCGGTCCGCAGCCTGCTGGGCCCAAAGAACCGGGAGAACAGGAGAGTCTGTGAGGAGACTGAAAACTTGAGAGCTGCTTTTGAAAATAAAATTATGCCGATGCTAAGCTAAAAGAGCCGAGGCCTTTTTTTTATTACAACCCTTTACCCCTCCCATGCCGGACTCCTATTAAAAACTACCTTTTTAACTTAATATTGAACAGCACAATATTTATATTTAGGCTGTTCAATATGAATCTTTATAGGCCTAATATGCAACAGCCTAAATATATATATTAGGATGTTGAATATTAGGTAATATTTACCAGACTAACATTAAATTCCTGGGCTGATTACTAAATGGTCCTCGGCTCCCATGCACTTAATTTATTAATCTATGAGGGTCTAAAAGCATATGGATTTCTTTAGTGCCCCGCGCCTGGAAGGTGAAGCCAAAGCCCAGTAGAGGATTAGGCTACAGAGGTGTGGACAGCTTGATGGGGAATAATGAAGAAGGACAGAAGGAGCTCTTCACCTCCTCTTCATCATAGACACGCGACGTCCGATAATGGAACTCTGTTTGTCTCTACAGTTCAATAACCGAGAGAATAATAGAGTTTACATTCATATCTTTACACTTCTTTAATATCTTTATAGTTCATCAATATGTTCCGGCTTGCATTAATATTTTTCGGCCTTCATGAATATGTTTACACTTCTTTAATACATTTTTTCGGCCTAATATGCTCCGGCCTTTGTTTAGGCCTATATTTTTACAGTTCATGAATATGTTCCGGCCTACATTAGTATGTTTCAGTTTACATTAATAGCCTATGTTTACACTTCATTAATATGTTTAGACTTTATTAATAGCCTATGTTTACACTTCATTAATATTTTTACACTTCATTAATATGTTTAGACTTTATTAATATGTTTAGACTTGTTACACTTTATTAATATGTTTACACTTCATTAATATGTTTACACTTTATTAATATGTTTACACTTTATTAATATGTTTACACTTTATTAATATGTTTACACTTCATTAATATGTTTACACTTTATTAATATGTCTTCATTAATATGTTTAGACTTTATTAATACGTTTAGACTTTATTAATATGTTTACACTTCATTAATATGTTTACACTTTATTAATATGTTTACACTTCATTAATATGTTTAGACTTTATTAATATGTTTACACTTCATTAATATGTTTACACTTTATTAATATGTTTACACTTTATTAATATGTCTTCATTAATATGTTTACACTTTATTAATATGTTTACACTTTATTAATATGTCTTCATTAATATGTTTAGACTTTATTAATATGTTTACACTTCATTAATATGTTTACACTTTATTAATATGTCTTCATTAATATGTTTACACTTTATTAATATGTCTTCATTAATATGTTTACACTTTATTAATATGTCTTCATTAATATGTTTACACTTTATTAATATGTCTTCATTAATATGTTTACACTTTATTAATATGTTTATACTTTATTAATATGTCTTCATTAATATGTTTACACTTTATTAATATGTTTACACTTCATTAATATGTTTACACTTTATTAATATGTCTTCATTAATATGTTTACACTTTATTAATATGTTTACACTTTATTAATATGTCTTCATTAATATGTTTACACTTTATTAATATGTCTTCATTAATATGTTTACACTTTATTAATATGTTTAGCCTACACTTTAGAAATTAATATGCTTCGGCCTGTGTTAATATTTTTACAGTTCATTAATATGTAGATCATTGATTAATAAGCTCTGGCCTTTATGAATATGTTCCGTCCTCAACCAGCTAGCTGGCAGGCGGGGAAACGGACCCTGTTCCGTCTCCTGGTTAAATCATGACAGCTGAATCCGGTTCGTGTCCTCCACAGTGTCCACTCCTCTGGGTCAGGGACGAGTCAACCAGCTCGGGGGGGTCTTCATTAACGGCCGGCCGCTGCCCAACCACATCCGACACAAGATAGTGGAGATGGCCCACCACGGGATCCGGCCCTGCGTCATCTCCCGACAGCTGCGGGTCTCCCACGGCTGCGTCTCCAAGATTCTGTGCCGCTACCAGGAGACCGGATCCATCCGGCCTGGAGCGATAGGAGGCAGCAAGCCCAGGGTGAGCAGAGCCGGCCACGGAATACGAACTAATAATAATGATACGGTTCTTTTTTTTTCCGGCCTCGTGCCAGTGTTGTTTGGCAGCACGCGCTCACCGACCTGTCCCACCTGCAGCAGGTAGCCACGCCGGACGTGGAGAAGCGGATAGAGGAGTACAAGCGGGACAACCCCGGAATGTTCAGCTGGGAGATCCGAGACAAGCTGCTGAAGGACGGCGTGTGTGACAGAAGCACAGTCCCTTCAGGTGAGGCCTCCTCCGGTAAGCCGACTTTAATTCCGTTCTTCATTCAATTCAATGAACAGGAAGCGGAGCTGGGAGGGGGCTGTTATCATTATTATTATTATTATTATTATTATTATTATTATTATTGTTGTTATTGTTATTGTTATTATTATTATTATTATTATTATTATTATTGTTGTTGTTGTTATTGTTATTATTATTATGAATGTTATATGATTATTATTACCTATTATTATTGTTATTAGCCCATTGTTTGTTTGTTTTTTTTATCGCCCCCCATATTATTATTAATATTCTAAATGTTATAATCATTATTATTATAATAACTGGAGCTGCTGTCTGTCCGCAGTGAGCTCCATCAGCCGCGTTCTTCGAGCTCGCTTTGGGAAAAAGGACGATGAGGAGGAGTGTGATAAAAAGGATGAAGACGGAGAAAAGAAAACCAAACACAGCATCGACGGGATCCTCGGAGACAAAGGTAGGCCACTATCCGGGACCGCAGGCCGAGGACCCGGCCCCGCAGCCCGGCCGGCAGCTGCTGGTTGTCTGTCTGCCGGTGAATTGTTACAAATTGGGCCTAAACGGCGTTTTGTCTCTGCGCGCTGCGCTCCATCCCAGCAGACAGCAGCCGCTTCATTATTCATGATGGGGCGCTGGGGAGGACCGGGATCCCGTGGCGCTGTTTAAACGCTCCGATGTGCTGTCGATATCAATTAGGCCTAAAGGCTGACAGGAGTCGGCCGGGAGCTGGGGCCCACAGACCCCAGAGATAAATGTTTAAATGTGGAGAAAAGAATCCTCTTCTGTTCCCAGTCAGAAAGATTTGATTAGACAGACTGATCATTTTATTGTTCATGTTTTATTATTGTATCACACACAAAAAATACCTTAAATCTTCTTTAAGGTGTAAAATATTAAGGAACAGATGATTTTAGGTTACATTTAATCTGTGCTGGCCTCCAGGGTTCTGTAAATATTTCTACACATGGATGAGTAAGAGAGGATTTAAGGAACGTTTTTCTCAAATTATAAACTGGAAACATATATTTATAGATATCCTGAGATGCTTCACACCATGAATAACTCATGGTGGTTCACTCAGGGTGCTGCAGCAGAATCATTTCACTATTTGGCTGGAGCATTTTGGAGAATCAGCTGTTTGTGACTTTGACTTTAGGCCTGTGGTTCCTGATCACTGCTTCTACTGGTACCACTGGTTCCACTGGTGACATTTATATTTTTCCAAACTCTATCATCTTTCCTCCTTTTCATGTTCTTCCAAAGATCAGCGCTGCTACTGTCTCTCTGTCAGCCGGGCCTGGCATTTAATCAGTGGAAGACTTAGCTTATTACAGCTGGTAATGAAACCGGTGTGTGTTGAATGGGAGCGGGGTGTAATAGCTGGAAGGCATGGTAAGAAATATTTTTATCCCCTATCAGCCCTCACTCTCACAGTCCCAGGCACATGCATTCTGTTAAAGGGTTTTAAAGCAGATTAAATTGAGCCTTTTATTTCTTTTCACTTTCATCTTTCAGCGGCTCACTTCGTGGTGTGCAGCCAGCGGCGCAAATTCGGGAGATTTGAAGGTTTCCTCTCCTGTTGTTTAGATTGTATTTTCAAATATTCATTTCATTTGCTTTATGGGATTGTTTCTGGTGGCATATTGGCAGGGTCTCAGGCCGAGCCAAAGAGATTGAATCTGAGTGAAGGTGGTGTGACTGAGACTAACACTTTTTACTGTTTTTACTGATGCTACACATGCTACATGCTAAAAGGTTTACAGACACATCAGAAGAGATCAATCAGTCTGTAGAATTAGTTCATGCAGTAACGGCATCAGACCGCTGTAGAAAATAATGATAATAATGATCATATTCTGTAGATTACTGTTTAAATGTGATGTATTTCCAGAACACAGTGGAAACATAATCAAAGAAGTTCTTCTGATAGAGTAGTTCAGGGTCAGGCTGTTTACAGTCTGTGGAGGGTTCTCCATGAACACTGTGTTCTGCTTTGCAGATTGTGGTCAATGTGCTGGTTCCCACACAGATGCACAACCTGTGCAGTCACCTTGGCTGAGAGAAAGGGCGTGGACGGTGAGGATGGAGAGAGTACCCAGTGGAAGTTACGAGAAGCAGCTTTACGGGTGGTGGAAGTTCCACAGCAGCTATTAATCACCCTTTTCCCCGGGCAGCCTCCTCCACTCCATCTGCACTTTCTCGCAGCTATTTTGCTGGGTGAAATTGAGGGAGACCCAAATGTTGGCTGGAGATAACACAATCATCACAGCAGCCTCTGTCCTGGGCTGAGCATCAGCGTATTAAACTGGGATTAACCTCCCCTTTCCCCCACGCCACCTCGCACCAAACACCCACATTTTAAGGGACATATTAAAAAAGATGCTGGAAGCCAGCATGCAGACAGGACTGGCACATATACAGCAGCAGTAATAATCAGCATCTCTTCTGATCATCCATTGATCACTGAAGTAAAAAGGTTTCTGCTACTTTGACTACTAACATGAACAGGCTGACCTGCTGTCTGTCTCCGAAATTAAAATGTTATTCATATTAAAAATGTCCACTTATATAAACCTTTGTCATCAATAAGCCAGACACGTGCTGGAAATCAGCAGGATCTGCTGGTTCTGGTGGAACATGACTGTAGTCCACATAGGGAGCTTCATATTCCTGCAGCAGCTGTACTGGTGAGCAAACCTGAAGCCACAGACTGAGGCAGACTTCAGACCTGAGGCCACAGACTGAGGCAGACTTCAGACCTGAAGCCACAGACTGAGGCAGACTTCAGACCTGAGGCCACAGACTGAGGCAGACTTCAGACCTGAAGCCACAGACTGAGGCAGACCTAAGGACAGGATTGTAGTCTGTGTTTCAGACTTGCAGACGTAGGGGAGGACGGAGGAAGTGGAGCAGAGTGAGCAGCTTAGAGGCTTTGATCCTCAGCTGCTTCTGCTTATCAGAAACATTTGTGGTGACACTTCCACAATGAGAGTTCATCATAAGAGCTGGTGCCAATGCTGCTTTCAGGTTTTTCTTGTCCATTAATTGAAGCCCATTTGCTGCATGAGACAAGACCCGTCTGGGCCTCTGCCCCCACCCCCCACCCCCGACACACACACACACTCGGACGGCACTTAACCCAGCGAATGCTTTCACATGTTCTAAAAGCCTGAAATACATATCAAGGTCATGTTAATATTATATATTATAATGTTAATTATTGAGATTAATGTTCATTAGTTTTCCGGTATTGAGATGCAGCACAATTTGAATAAACAATGTCACACATAAAAAATAATAGCTGATGTCTTTTCCACACTTTTCCACACAAACATCATATGTGACACAGTGAAGTAGCACATGCGATTTTCAGAATGTAAAATAATATTAATAATTATACTACTACTACTACTACTACTACTAATAATAATAATAATAATAATGTGGAGGAAATGTAGATGAAGATGTAGAGGAAAGTCAGTCCAACATCAGCAGAAACATCAGAAATGATTCGGCCTGTTTTTAAATTATGTTTTCAGTCTTTTGGAGCATATAGCAGAAAAACAGAGAAGCAGCCAAAATGACTTTTTATTATCCATTTCCTCTATAACAAACTTATTCAGAAAGCAGCAAATTGTTCTTCTTCTCCTCCTTGCTGTCCGCTCTGACCTACATGTTGATCTTCCGTTATTTCCGGTAGTACTCTGGCGTCCTCTGTAACGGCTCAGAGAAAACAGATATACACAAAGGGGCACTGCCGGCCTGAGAGGGGGCTTTGAGTGAGAGAATAGAAGCCCACTTCTTTGCCATGAAGTGTTCAGGAGCCATCCCTTAATCCTCCTCTTAATTCACCGACAATATGCCAAGTATCTTGTCTGATGACTCGATGGGAAACTGACCAGCCAACAAAACAGGAGCGGGGCAAAAAGAGGCAGCTCGGGGGTGAGAGCAGTCAGGGGCCTCTGCAGGCATTAATGAAGGGTCCACACAGACAATATGGCAACAACAAGTAAACAAACACTACAACACACAGTCGATACAGCAACAACAAGTCAACAAACACAGACGATACGGCAACAACAAGTCAACAAACACCACAATACACAGACGATATGGCAACAACAAGTCAACAAACACCACAACACACAGTTGATACGACAACAACAAGTCAACAAACCCACAACACACAGACGATACGGCAACAACAAGTCAACAAACACCACAACACACAGTTGATACAGCAACAACGAGTCAACAAACACCAAAACACATAGTCGATACGGCAACAACACACAGACGATTCAGCAACAACAAATAAACAAAAACCACAACACACAGACGATACGGCAACAACAGGTCAACACACACAGACGATACGGCAAAACAAGTCAACAAACACCACAACACACAGACGATACGGCAACAACAAGTCAACACACACAGACAATACGGCAACAACAAATCAACACACCCAGACGATACGGCAACAACAAGTCAACAAACACCACAACACACAGACGATACGGCAACAACAAGTCAACAAACACCACAACACACAGACGATACGGCAACAACAAGTCAACAAACACCACAACACACAGACGATACGGCAACAACAACAAGTCAACACACACAGACAATACGGCAACAACAAGTCAACAAACACCACAACAAACAGACGATACGGCAACAACAAGTCAACAAACACCACAACAAACAGACGATACGGCAACAACAAGTCAACAAATACCACAACACACAGAAGATATGGCAACAACAAATCAACCAACACCACAACACATAGACGATACGGCAACAACAAGTCAACAAATACCACAACACACAGAAGATATGGCAACAACAAATCAACCAACACCACAACATATAGACGATACGGCAACAACACACAGACGATACGGCAACAACAAGTCAACAAACACCACAACAAACAGACGATACGGCAACAACAAGTCAACAAACACCACAACAAACAGACGATACGGCAACAACAAGTCAACAAATACCACAACACACAGAAGATATGGCAACAACAAATCAACCAACACCACAACACATAGACGATACGGCAACAACAAGTCAACAAATACCACAACACACAGAAGATATGGCAACAACAAATCAACCAACACCACAACATATAGACGATACGGCAACAACACACAGACGATACGGCAACAACAAGTCAACAAACACCACAACAAACAGACGATACGGCAACAACAAGTCAACAAACACCACAACAAACAGACGATACGGCAACAACAAGTCAACAAATACCACAACACACAGAAGATATGGCAACAACAAATCAACCAACACCACAACACATAGACGATACGGCAACAACAAGTCAACAAATACCACAACACACAGAAGATATGGCAACAACAAATCAACCAACACCACAACATATAGACGATACGGCAACAACACACAGACGATACGGCAACAACAAGTCAACAAACACCACAACAAACAGACGATACGGCAACAACAAGTCAACAAACACCACAACAAACAGACGATACGGCAACAACAAGTCAACAAATACCACAACACACAGAAGATATGGCAACAACAAATCAACCAACACCACAACACATAGACGATACGGCAACAACACACAGACGATACAGCAACAACAAGTAAACAAACACTACAACACACAGACGATACAGCAGCAACAAGTCAACAAACACCACAACACACAGACGATACGGCAACAACAAGTCAACAAACACCACAACACACAGTTGATACGGCAACAACAAGTCAACACACACAGACGATACGGCAACAACAAGTCAACACACCCAGACGATACGGCAACAACAAGTCAACAAACACCACAACACACAGACGATATGGCAACAACAAGTCAACAAACACCACAACACACAGACGATACGGCAACAACAACAAGTCAACACACACAGACGATACGGCAACAACAACAAGTCAACACACACAGACGATACGGCAACAACAAGTCAACACAAACAGACGATACGGCAACAACAAGTCAACAAACACCACAACAAACAGACGATACGGCAACAACAAGTCAACACAAACAGACGATACGGCAACAACAAGTCAACAAACACCACAACACACAGAAGATATGGCAACAACACACAGACGATACGGCAACAACAAGTCAACACACACAGACGATACGGCAAGAACAAGTCAACACACACAGACGATACGGCAACAACAAATCAACACACACCACAACACACAGACGATACACCAACAACAAGTAAACAAACACTACAACACACAGACGATACGGCAGCAACAAGTCAACACACACCACAACACACAGACGATACGGCAACAACAAGTCAACAAACACCACAACACACAGTTGATACGGCAACAACAAGTCAACACACACAGACAATACGGCAACAACAAGTCAACAAACACCACAACACACAGACGATACACCAACAACAAGTAAACAAACACTACAACACACAGACGATACGGCAACAACAAGTCAACACACACAGACGATACGGCAACAACAAGTCAACAAACACCACAACACACAGTTGATACGGTAACAACAAATCAACACACACAGACCATACGGCAACAACAAGTCAACAAACACCACGACACAGACGATACGGCAACAACAAGTCAACAAACACCACAACACACAGACGATACGGCAACAACAAGTCAACAAACACCACAACACACAGACGATACGGCAACAACAACAAGTCAACACACACAGACGATATGGCAACAACAAATTAGATATATATATATATGTCAAAACATAAAAGTAAACATATTTGTTCACTTCTTTTCCTTGTTTGGTGTCTCTCAGGATGACACGACTCCAGTTCCAGAGGTTTCCCCCGGCGTTCAGTGTATCCGAGTCGA